>NC_052156.1:168847075-169140919 GCF_902713615.1 Scyliorhinus canicula
ACCCCCCCCCCCACCCCCCCCCCCCCCCCCCCCCCACCAACGGAGGAAGGAAGGGGGGGAGGAGGAAGGAAGGGGGGGAGGAGGGGGAGGAGGAAGGAAGGGGGGAGGAGGAAGGAAGGGGGGGAGGAGGGGGGAGGAGGAAGGAAGGGGGGAGGAGGAAGGAAGGGGGGGAGGAGGAGGGAGGGGGGGGGGTGGGTACCGGCCTTCAGAGGGAGGGGGACGGGGACGGGGTGCGGGTTGCGGCGTTGAGGGTGGGGGGTTGCGGCGTTGAGGGGGGGGAACCCGGCGTTGAGGGGGGGGGGAACCCGGCGTTGAGGGGGGGGGAACCCGGCGTTGAGGGGGGGGGGGAACCCGGCGTTGAAGGGGGGGGCGGCGTTGAGGGGGGGGGGGAACCCGGCGTTGAGGGGGGGGGGAACCCGGCGTTGAGGGGGGGGGCGGGTCCCGGCGTTGAGGGAGGGGGGGGTCCCGGCGTTGAGGGGGGGGGGTTGCGGCGTTGCGAGAGATGGGGGCGGCGTTGGAGGGGGGTAGGGGTGGTGGGGAGGGGGGTAGGGGTGGTGGGGAGGGGGTAGGGGCGTTGGAGGGAGGTAGGGGTGGTGAGGGGGGGGGGTGGTTAGGGTAGGGGGCAGCGGCGTACAGAGGGGGGGGGCGACGGTGCGTTGGCCCCGGGCATCCATCGCCCCCCCCTCTCTGCCCGCCGCTGCCCCCAAACCCCCCGATGGCCGCAACCCACCCCCCCCCGATGGCCGCAACCCCCCGATGGCCGCAACCCCCCCGATGGCCGCAACCCACCCCCACCCCATACCCCCCCCGATGGCCGCAACCCCCTCCCCCGATGGCCGCAACCCCCCCGATGGCCGCAACCCACCCCCCCGATGCCGCAACCCACCCCCCCGATGCCGCAACCCACTCCCCCGATGGCCGCAAACCCCCCCGATGGCCGCAACCCACCCCCCCGATGGCCGCAACGCAGCCCCCGATGGCCGCAACGCAACCCCCCCGATGGCCGCAACGCAACCCCCCGATGGCCGCAACCCACCCCCCCCCCCCCCCGCCGATGCCCCCCCATGCCGCAACCCACCCCCGACACTGAACGGCGTCAACCATCATCAATGGTTGACGCCGTTTTAAATCAACTGTGATTTTCGCCGACGTGACCCGTGGCCACGTCGGCGGGACTTCGGCCCATCCGGGCCGGAGATTTAAGGTCAGTGCAAATAAAATGAAATCCCGCCGGCGCCAGCTGTTTTCACAGGCTGCCGGCGGGATTTGCACAACGCCGGTTTTTTACCGGCGGGAGAATTCGAAAACCTGCGGGAGCGGAAATAACGCCGCTTCCCGCCAATTCTCCGACCCTGCGTGGGGTCGGAGAATCCCGCCCTGTATCTAAAAGTGGATTTTGACCTGAGGTGGGTTTTGCTTGATCGGAGAAAAAAAGATAGCAGTTAGGAGTTAAAGTGTTTCATTTTATTGTTAAGTATTGTTTGTCTGGTAATTGTAAGTGATTCAGTCAGTATCATACTGTGTTAGTAATAAAGTTTGTTTTAATTTACCATATCCCTGTTTGTGTGTGGAAACACTTCTGGAGCAAGGTTTCCATTCCTCATAGTGTAACAAATTAAATTAAATATTGGAGTCTCCATCCGGCATCCTAGCAAATATTGGGGTCTTTTCTGGAATCGTAATACCTGTGTTTCCCAAACATTTCTGGTACATTATTCGTGTCTTCCTTTGTGAAAGCGGAAACGCACCAATGGCTTGCTCAGTCAGAGAACACGTGATGGAGTGAGCTGCAATGTCTCTCTCTGAAGCACTTTGTGACTGTCAAATGGATGTCACTCATCACGTCTTTTGGAGGTCGCCCTTAACCCCCAGTAAATGCAATGTGGGCCCTCGAAGAAATGTGGCACCTGCGAGTAACTCACGATGTACGAGTCTTGTGAGCTCCCAGGGTAACGTGAAAATATTTGACCAATATTTAAGGGACTCGAACAAGAGCAAAGGATGCTGGATAAACTCAGCAGACTTTCCAGTGCACAGCTTCCTTTGCTCTTCTTTCAGATTCCAGCATCCGCAGTATTTTGCTTATTTAAGGATCTCAGTTGGGAAGAGGCACTGTGAGTCCTGCGGCAGTTAACCAACCCACGTAAAAGCCTGGACAGGTCGGGGTGGGTAGGGTGGTGACAAGACAGTAATCTGTGGAATTTTACAATCCCGCCCCCAACAAAAGCTGCTGGCAGTGGACCGTAACTTTCTGCCCTTTGAGTTCCTAAGTTGTTACGATGTGAACCCAGAAATATTTTTGAACATGTTTCACAATGAAGTTCATCTCTAGTTCAATTTAATTTCAGCATGGCAGTATATATAAACAGCTCCCATATTGTACACGTGTTAATATATAAACACAATGAAACATCAGTTGATTTAGAAACCAAAATCCGCAAAACCAAATTCCTTGGTGTAGTTATGACAATATAATTATCATGACTTACGGAGAGTTTGTCAATGTCTTTGTTAAAAGGAGCATTCATGTCTTTCATCTGTTACATCTGTTTCATCTGGGACTGGTTTAGCACAGTGGGCTAAACAGCTGGCTTGTAATGCAGAACAAGGCCAGCAGCGCGGGTTCAATTCCCGTTCCAGCCTTCCCGGACAGGCGCCGGTATGTGGCAACTAGGGGCTTTTCACAGTAACTTCATTGAAGCCTACTTGTGACAATAAGCGATTATTATTATTATTACTAGACTTCTACATCAAACTATTCACAATATTTAGTCCTTTGGTCCAAATTTTGGAATTAATTTACTGTTCATAAGTTAATGTAAGGTCTGTAGTGGCTGAAATTGAAAGGGGAGTGATTGACTGCGAGGGTTATATGTGTGTAATGAGATTTGTCACGTCCCTTTGGTATTCAGAGGGATTTCCACTGCATCAAACATAGAAAATTAACATACAGATAGAGAAAGCAATCAGGAGGCATATGATATGTCAGGTTTTATTACAAAGGGACTGCATATAAGAGTAAAAAAGTCCTGCTGTAATTAGACAAGTTAATGATGAGGCTGCACCTTGGTTTTTGGCAGCATACCTAAGAGAGGAAATATTTGCTTCAAAGGGGGTTATTACAATCCCAGACTAGGGGCGGGATTCCACCCTACCCGGCGGGGCAGGGGGTCCCGGCGTAGCGGAGTGGCACCAACCACTCCGGCGTCAGGCCTCCCCAAAGGAGCGGCTGGCACCACACCGACTGCCGCCAAAACCGGCACCAACGGCCTTTGATGCCCGCCACCCAGCGCTGGGGCTGGCCGAAAGGCCATCGCCGGTTCGCACATGCGCCAGTGGTGACGTCAGCGGCAGACGTCACCACTGGCACATGTGCGCTGGGGGATTCTCTTCCGCCTCCGCCATGGTGGAGGCCGTGGCGGCGGCGGAAGAAAAAGAGTGCCCCCACGGCACTGGCCCGCCCGCCGATCGGTGGGCCCCGATCGCGGGCCTGGCCACCCGGGGGTCCGCTCGTGCCGCCGACCCTGCCGCCACCAGAGGTGGTTCAAACCTTGGCAGCGGGAGAGGCCTCCAAGCGGTGGGACTTCGGCCCATCGCGGGCCGGAGAATCGCCGCAGGGGGCTCGCCGATCGGCGTGGGGTGATTCCCGCCCCCGCCAATTCCCGGGTGGCGGAGAATTTCCACGGCGGGGGCGGGATTTTTGGCGGCTCCAGGCGATTCTCCGACCCTACGTGGGGTCGGAGAATTTCGCCCCAAATCCCAACAGTGGCTCAGATACTGGACCAAAACCCCAACATTTTATTTTTGCAGGACTGTGCAGAAAGAATACTTCTCTCCAGGAGTGATTGTGTGAAGAAATAGAGATTTGGTATATTAAAACCAAACTTAATTCTTGATATGTTATTAAACTCTTCAACATCACACCCGGAAATATCTTATAATTACCCCTTAAATAATACCATTCAATCCAGTAAATACAATCCCCTTAATTACTGTCTCTATTCCCAATTAAACAACAAGAAAGCAAACATACAGCTCTCAATCCATCCCACATCCCAATGGCACAGAGCAATACTTGCTTTCCAGACCGATTTGGCTCCTGTTCGAACCCCTGCAGACTCTGGCTGGATGTCTTCAAAATGTTGTTTCAGCTGATTTGTTTCAGCTTTCCCTTTGTCCTTAGACAAGTCCGCTCTGATTTAAATACTATTACTATTGACTATCCTACTGTCAGAGCAAAAGACTTTACTTATGGTCCAAAAGGATACCCAGACATTTTCTCAACATGTCTGAAGAACTTAGCTTCACCCAGCAATGACACTGTCTCCCCAAGCTGAAAATAAATTAACTCCCCAGGGACTCCCCAGGGTCAAACAACAGTGCATTAGCCCAGGCTGTATTTACTCAGGTCAATATCCCCTCTGGATTCTAAAAGCTTTCTGGTCTTGCAGAACAAGATTTTTTTTAAAACATGGCTACTGCAGTCAAACACACTCTAACCCAAGCTTTTAACCCTTAAATTGCCAAACGTTTATAATCCAATGTAGTATCTAAAATCTTGCATTTGTCACAGGGTGCAATGTATGTTCACAAGACTGATTCCTACAGAGAGCACAGAATGGGTGGCACAGTAACACAGTGGTTAGCATTGTTGCTTCACAGCACCAGGATCCCAGGTTCGATTCCCGGCTTGGGTGCCTGCTTGTACAGTCCGCACGTTCTCCCCGTTTCTGCATGGGTTTCCTCCGGGTGTTCCAGTTTCCTCCCACAAGTCTCGAAAGACGTGCTTGTTAGGTGAATTGGACATTCGGAATTCTCCCTCGGTGTACCCAAACAGGTGCCAGAGTGTGGCGACTAGGGGTTTTTCACAGTAACTTCATTGCAGTGTTAATGTAAGCCTACTTGTGCAACTAATAATGATTATTATTATTATGAACTGTATTCTGCAAAGTTTAAAAAAAATGCGAGGTTTTCTGATTTGAATGTTTAATATGGAGAGAGAACTTGACCAGGTCGATGCTGGGATCGGATTGGACAGTCTAGATGGAGAAACCAGAGTTTCAGGATAAGGGTTTGACCATTTGGGACTGAGAAAGAGAAATGACTTCACTCATGATGTTGTGAATCTTTGTCATTCTCCACTCCGGAGAGATGTGAATGCTCAGATGCTGAGTATATTCAAGACTGTGATCGAGAGATTTCTAGATATTGACTGGATCATGGAATCTGGGGGCAGCAGAGTAAAGTGGAGTTGAGAATGTGGATTAACCATGATTTTAGTGAATGGTGGAGTAGATTTCAGGAGGAACACTCATGTATCCTTATGTTCCTATATGAATCTGCTCCTGTTTGATTTCTGAAGTAATAAATTAAAACTTAAAATGAATGTATAAGTATTAATTCCAGCTAGTGATGAGGAGTTTTTAATTCTCATCAATAAGTAGCAAATATAAGAAATAAATAGTAAAGTTTGCGGTTAGTTATTAGCAATACAAATTCCATTCTGGAATCTTAGCAACAGACAGTCACAATTTATTCATTAAGTCCTCGTTATTTTAACAGAATTGAATTTGGGAATTCTGCACAAAGCTATTCGACTCAATCTGTACCTTCAGCAACATTTGACACATTTGGCTCATTACCATAGCCCAGGTCAAACTCTCCCCAGCCTTCAAGGAAGCTAGAGTTTGGCATTCCAACTATGGAATATTTTTCATGCTACTCACCGAACAGACATAATAACTTCAAGTACACTTTTTACTCGGCTCTTTCCTAATTATATTGTTAGTTTAATTTTTAATTAATTTTTTATGAGGGGGCAATTCCGCGTGGCCTATCCACCTACATTTCACATCTTTTTTGTTGTGGGAGTGAAACCCACGCAGACAGGGGGAGAATGTGCAAACTGCACAGGGACAGTGACCCGGGGCCGGGATCAAACCCGGGTTTCTTGGCGCCGTAAGGCAGCAGTGCTAACCACTGTGCCACCCCAACTTTAACTTTAAATTCTACAGGTTGATAAAAAAGATCTGAGTGGATTTGCCATAAATGCAATGAATAGCCCATTTATTTTAATGTAACTGTGACAATCACATATTCAGTGTGATTGGGTATCCACAGTGAAAATGCAGCCGTAGACTGGAACAGAACAATGGACAGTCACAGCACAGAGGAGGCCATTTGGCCCATCATGCTAATGAATTTGTGTATAGATCAATCCAACTTTATCCCACTTACCAGTTCTCGGTCTGTGGCCCTCTACATTATGGTTTTCAGCCGAGTGTTCCAGTTTTTTATTCATGTGTTGAAGGTTTCTGCCCCAGTTACCCTGACAGGCAGTGCATCCCAGATCCCCGTTACCCTGACAGGCAGTGCATCCCAGATCCCCGCTACCCTGACAGGCAGTGCATCCCAGATCCCCGCTACCCTGACAGGCAGTGTGCCCCAGATCCCCGTTACCCTGACAGGCAGTGCATCCCAGATCCCCGTTACCCTGACAGGCAGTGTGCCCCAGATCCCCGTTACCCTGACAGGCAGCGTGCCCCAGATCCCCGCTACCCTGACAGGCAGTGCATCCCAGATCCCCGTTACCCTGACAGGCAGTGCATCCCAGATCCCCGTTACCCTGACAGGCAGTGCATCCCAGATCCCCGCTACCCTGACAGGCAGTGCCTCCCAGATCCCCGTTACCCTGACAGGCAGTGCATCCCAGATCCCCGCTACCCTGACAGGCAGTGCATCCCAGATCTCCGTTACCCTGACAGGCATTGCATCCCAGATCTCCACTACCCTGACAGGCAGTGCATCCCAGATCCCCGTTACCCTGACAGGCACTGCATCCCAGATCCCCGTTACCCTGACAGGCAGTGCATCCCAGATCTCCACTACCCTGACAGGCAGTGCATCCCAGATCTCCACTACCCTGACAGGCAGTGCATCCCAGATCCCCGTTACCCTGACAGGCAGTGCATCCCAGATCCCCGTTACCCTGACAGGCAGTGTGCCCCAGATCCCCGTTACCCTGACAGGCAGTGCTACCCAGATCCCCGCTACCCTGACAGGCAGTGCTTCCCAGATCCCCGCTACCCTGACAGGCAGTGTGCCCCAGATCCCCGCTACCCTGACAGGCAGTGTGCCCCAGATCCCCGTTACCCTGACAGGCAGTGCATCCCAGATCCCCGTTACCCTGACAGGCAGTGCATCCCAGATCCCCGTTACCCTGACAGGCAGTGCATCCCAGATCCCCGTTACCCTGACAGGCAGTGCTTCCCAGATCCCCGCTACCCTGACAGGCAGTGTGCCCCAGATCCCCGCTACCCTGACAGGCAGTGCATCCCAGATCCCCGTTACCCTGACAGGCAGTGTGCCCCAGATCCCCGTTACCCTGACAGGCAGTGCATCCCAGATCCCCGTTACCCTGACAGGCAGTGCATCCCAGATCCCCGTTACCCTGACAGGCAGTGCATCCCAGATCCCTGTTACCCTGACAGGCAGTGCATCCCAGATCCCCGTTACCCTGACAGGCAGTGCATCCCAGATCCCCGTTACCCTGACAGGCAGTGCATCCCAGATCCCCGCTACCCTGACAGGCAGTGTGCCCCAGATCCCCGTTACCCTGACAGGCAGTGTGCCCCAGATCCCCGTTACCCTGACAGGCAGTGCATCCCAGATCTCCGTTACCCTGACAGGCAGTGCATCCCAGATCCCCGTTACCCTGACAGGCAGTGTGTCCCAGATCCCCATTACCCTGACAGGCAGTGCATCCCAGATCCCCGTTACCCTGACAGGCAGTGCATCCCAGATCCCCGTTACCCTGACAGGCAGTGTGCCCCAGATCCCCGCTACCCTGACATGCAGTGCATCCCAGATCTCCGTTACCCTGACAGGCAGTGCATCCCAGATCTCCGTTACCCTGACAGGCAGTGCATCCCAGATCTCCGCTACCCTGACAGGCAGTGTGCCCCAGATCTCCGTTACCCTGACAGGCAGTGCATCCCAGATCTCCGTTACCCTGACAGGCAGTGCATCCCAGATCTCCGTTACCCTGACAGGCAGTGTGCCCCAGATCCCCGCTACCCTCTGGGTATAAAGGTTTCTCCACGAAGCCCCTCTCATCGATTGCTTTAAATTTGTTTCCCTGGTAACTGAACTCTGCTACGGTAAATAGATTCAAACCTTATTTTGAATAGCGTTTTGCTTCAATACACATTGGGCGAAATTCTCCGCACCCGCGGAAAGTCGGCAAACCGTCGTAAAAATCGGGACCGTTTTACGACGGTCGCGAAGGCTTCATTTCCCGACGGATTCACTTCCTGGAAATGGGCTAGTAGCGCGGCCGCGTCAATTACGTGCGTGATGACAACGGAACGCGACGACGACACGAACCCGCCCATGTGACGCCGCCCGACGCCGTAAAAAGGCGCGGGCGACCACAGAATCTGTCGGGCAGGATGTCGGAGCCTAGGCGAGCTGCTCCTCGCTTTATAGAGGCAGACGTCGAGGCGCTGCTCGATGCCGTGGAGCAGAGGAGGGGCATCATCCGCCCGCGGAGAGGGCATCGCCAACCTGCCAGCACGGTACGCCAGGCCTGGCGTGACGTGGCTGCTGCCGTCAGTGCTGTGGGGAGACCCCTCGCTCAGCAGAGCAATGTCGAAAGAAGCTACACGACCTCACCAGGTCTGCCAGGGTAAGTGCCATGAGGGTGCCCCCTAGTCACAACCATCCCTCCCCCTTAACTGCCCGGGGGGGGGGGGGGGGGGGAGAGGGATTGGGGCAGAGTTATTTGAGGGTGGTTCACAAAGTTGTCACAGGCCCAGCGCTCTGGCCCCGAGGAGAGATGCAATCATCTGATGACAACTTGCCCCCCCCAAACTGTGCCAGTATCAGAACGGACTGCTGATACCTACCGTTTTGTAATGATCTACCTATGTTCCCTCCCCCAACAGGCCAAGGCGCTCATAACCACCGTGAGCGGCACAAGACTGGAGGGGGTTCGCCCAACATGCACCCCCTCAGCACCTTTGAACAGAGGGCACTGGACCTTGTTGGGGGGTCTGCCACCCGCGATATCGCGCAATGCGAGGTTGGCGGAACTGCAGCAAGTGAGACAACCCTCCCTGACAAACACCCCCCCCTCCCCCATCCTCTGTCCCTTCACACACCCTGCCCACTGGGACACCTCCCCCATCCTCTGTCCCCTCACACACCCTGCCCACTGGGACACCTCCCCCATCCTCTGTCCCTTCACACACCCTGCCCACTGGGACACCTCCCCCATCCTCTGTCCCTTCACACACCCTGCCCCACTGGGACACCTCCCCCATCCTCTGTCCCTTCACACACCCTGCCCACTGGGACCGTCCAGCGGCCTGCCGAGCAAATCGAAATAACCCGTCTCATTCTCTTCCCTAGGACGTGATGCCGAACGACCAGGGCCGTCTGGCTGCAGACGGAGACAGGAATCTGCCGCCACCTCACCCGGGGCCTCACAACAGAGGGTGCCCGATCAGCGGGCAGCCCTATCCGCCCCAACCCAATCTGCGGACCAGGACGCACAGAGGGTTCGAAGTCCACCACCACCACCAGAAATGGCCAGGGACAACCCTCCTGTCGCTGAGCAGCCCCACACCATGGACGAGGCCCTAACCATTGAGAGCGTCGGGCTTGCGGCACTGCTTTCTCCCACCACATCCATCATCCCAGAGATACACACCCCGGCGGGCCTATTTAGTGATGAGTCTCCTGGGGCACAGTCTGGTTGGCACATCACAGATGAGCAGGTACAGCAGGTGGAGGTCGGAGCAAACAGAGGGCCCGGACTCGCGGGAGGCCAGACCAGGCCCAGGATGCAGCTGGCTCCCAGACGTTTTCGGAGTTCCTGGAGTTTATCAACCCACCCGCACAGCCGATGCCTCAGGAAACCCAGGGACACAATGGCGGGAGGAGGGCCAGCCTTCCTGCTCTGCAGACGCTGTTAGAGAAGTCGAACTGCGTCCAAGAGCAGGGAGTGGTGCAGCTCATGGCAGAGACCCAGGCCGACACCGCACGGGTGGCATCCGCGGTGGAGGCAATGGGTCAGGTTATGCAAGACGTTGGGGTTAATGTGCACACGTCATCCTCGGCCCTGGACAGGGTTGCCCTCTCACAGGCAGCAATGCGCCAGAGCCAACACGACATTGCCAGGCGCCCTGCGGGCCATGGCCGAGTCTCAGCAGGTCATTGGCCAGTCGCAGCACGCCATGGCACAGTCCCAGCAGTCGATAGCACAGTCCCAGCAGTCGCTGGCCACAGTTCCCAGCAGTCGCTGGCACAGTCCCAGCTGTCAGTCACGGAGACCATCAACCGCCTGACACATGTGCTGGATGGCGTCGTGCACACACAGGTTGAGATCGCACAGTCCCTGGCGGGAATGTCTAACTCCCTGGACTCCGTCTCTGCAAACCGTCGGATCCTGGTGGATACCGTTGCAGGCCTCCAGGACTGGCAGCGCCAGGTGTCGGTGGTGCGATGGGGCACCTCCCCGCCTGCCACCTCTGTCCCAAACTGAGGCCCGGGGGCCACGGGCTCCCGAGGGAGGAGGAGGTTTCGGGGCCCGTCCCATTAACTCCATCACGGGACGTCCCGGAATTCTCGGCCTCCCCCCGTCCCATCCCTGGTGCATCGGGTGGGCAGCAGGCAGAGCAGGTGGCACAATGTCCCCCGAGACGCGCCCGCAGAGCAGCCTGGTCCATCAAGGCCGGGGTCGCCCCAGGAAACGCTTGGCCAAGGAGAAACGAGTCGAGGGGGGCGATTCGCAGCAATCCTCCTCCACTCCTGCTGTATCATCTGGGGATTCACTTAGACGTAGTGGTAGGGCCCGTAAGGCAACTAAGATAGACACTGAGTAAGTTGGCATGGGTGAAGGGCACAGTTTAGTTGTAGGGGATAGGGCACCTGTAAATGTTTGTTAATATTAAACGCACTGTTCCACCTTACTTGTAATACCGTGTGATTGTTCCACAGCCACAGGAATCGTGATGGTGACCGAGTGTCGCTGGGGGTGACGGGTGGTGAAACCTCGGTGCCGGGTGTGCAGTCCCGCCCCTATCCCCCCTCCCACAGCTAGCCCACGCGGGCACGTGATGGAGTGTCAGTGACGAACTCAGCGGCCACCAAGGTGGATGGTTCAGCTATTGCCATGGGTCAGACTCTCTCTAACGATTCTGAGCTCACAGCTCTGCGCAGAGCGGGCTGTCATCATTCCACATGGCACTGATCACACCCGCTGACACAGCCATCAATGTTGTGCCATTCCGTCTGTACCCAGTGATAAGCGTCATGTCGAAGTGGAGCAGTGTACACTGAGGGGGGGGGGGGGGGGTTGTGGTGGTGGCAGTTGTGTGGTGACCCTCTGCATGACTAGCGATGCAGGTGGTGGTTTGGTGTTCATCGGGGACGTCACATGCGATGCGTGAACCGTGCTGCCACCATGGCGTCGCGTGCCCGCCGTCCTTGCCGGGTCCGTCGATGCCGCCTCCTGGACATCACCAGCACCTGGGTCGTGTCTGCGTGCTGCGCCCGCCACTCCGCCAGCGTCCTCCTCCTCCTCCTCCTCCTCCTCCTCCTCCTCCTCCTCCTCCTCTGTGCTGGCACCACTGCCACTAGCTTCTCCCTCCGCCTCCTGCAACAGGTCATCTCCCCTCTGCATCGCGATGTTGTGCAGCGCACAGCAGACCACTACAATGCGAGCGACCCTGTCGGCCTGGTACTGCAGGGCCCCTCCGGAGCGGTCCCAGGCACCTGAATCTTCATCTTCAGGAGGCCAAGGCAGCGCTCCACCACACCCCTGGTTGCCTGCATGGGCCTCGTTGTATCGTGTTTCCGCATTGGTCTGAGGCCTCCGTATAGGCGTCATCAGCCAAGACCTCAGCGGATAACCCCTGTCACCTAGCACCAGCCCCTCAGCCGGGGGGGACGTCCCTCAAACATCGCAGGGATGAACGACTGCGCTAGTATGTAGGAGTCATGCACACTCCCTGGGAACCTTGCACAGACGTTCTAATCCTCATGTGGGGGTCGCATACCACCTGGACATTTAATGGAGTATGTCCCCCCTCCTGTTTGTGAACACTTCCTTGTCCACAGCAGGCGGGCGCATGGGGACGTGAACACAGTCGATTGACCCCTGAACCCTCGGTATCCCGGCCACACTGGCAAATCCACGGGCTCGTGAGTCTTGACTTGCTCGGGTCCTCGGGAAAGGTGAGGTAGCGGTCGGCGATGGCATAGAGGGCGTCGGTCCACATCCCGGATGCACCTGTGCACCGATGACTGGGAGATCCCAGAGACGTCCCCTCTCGGAGACTGGAAGGAGCCGGTAGCATAGAAGTTCAGGAGCGACCGTCACCTTGAATGGCTACCGGGATCGCGTGTCCTCCCCCCGTTCCACGTGGGGCGAGGTGCGACAGGAGTTCGCAGATATGTATCACCGTCTGCCTACTCAGCCGGAGTCTCCTCCTGCAGGTGAGGTCCGGCATTGTTAGGAAAGAGACCACCGGACACGGTACACAACCCTCGCTTTGGGTCGTCGCCTCTGACGCCGTGGCTGCACCCTCACTCTCTCCTCTTCCTCTTCCTCCTCCTCCTCCTCCTCCTCCTCCCCCCCCCCCCCCATGCTGCTCGACGACTGGCAACTCCTCGGCCCTTCCCTCTGCTGCTGCAGCTGGCCCTGCAGCCACTGCGGGTTGTGGGTGTGGATACTGCTGCATCTCCAAATCCAGTAGAGCGGCCACAACCACTGCGCAGACATAGCCGTTCTGTTCCATGCATCGTGCTAACCTACAGAAGGGTGGTAGGAGGCAGAGAAAACGGGACATGTTAGACGGACGTTAGTCGACACCTCGGCAGCCGCCAGCCATGGGATACCAGTGTGTCCCGGTGGCCTGGTCGCGCTGCTGACACGCGGTCAGCCTAACCCCCTGGTCACTTTCTGCATCCAACGGCCAGTAAACTATGGCCTCCTCACGGGTGCGTCAGTGGCCTGTGTCCGGAAGCCACAGGGGAACCAGCGGCCGTGTCCTCGTCACCTGCACACCATGGCATGGTGGCAGACATTTTGTTACGGGCTTGGACGGCTCACTCTCTCCCTAACCCCCCCCCCTCCGTCGCCCCCCACTGCCCCCTCCGTCGGCCCCCACTGCCCCCTCCGTCTCCCCCACTGCCCCTCCGTCTCCCCCCACTGCCTCCCCCGTCTTCCCCCACTGCCCCCTCCGTCTCCCCCACTGGCCCCCTCCGTCTCCCCCACTGCCCCCTCCGTTCTCCCCCACTGCCACCTCCGTCTCCCCCACTGCCCCCTACCGTCTCTCCACTGCCCCCTCCGTCTCCCCCTACTGCCTCCCCCGTCTCCCCCACTGCACCCCCGTCTCCCCCCCCACTGCCTCCCCCGTCTCCCCACTTGGCCCCTCCGTCTCCCCCACTGCCTCCCCCGTCGCCCCCACTGCCCCCTCCGCCTCCCCCCCCTGCCTCCCCCCTCGCCCCCACTGCCCCCCCCCGTCGCCCCCACTGCCCCCCCCCCCGTCTCCCCCCCACTGCCCCCGTTCTGGACCCCCTCCCGTTCCAGGAATGCCTTCCCCGTTGTGGCCAGACTCGAGCGGTGCGCTGAGCGGTGCGCTGAGCGGTGGCGCAGAGTGGTGCCCTGACCTCCTCCAAGCAGTCGTCAGCCAGGCCGGCTGGTTGACGAATTTAAAAGCAGGTGTGTTTCACGACGTCCAAACAAGGCGCCATGACGTCGGGACTTCGGCCCATCCGGGCCGGTGAATAGCGGGGGGGCTCTCAGTGGCGATTCTGGTCGTGTCAGGGGCGGGAAGGAGGCGTCTTTCGGGAAACGCGACTCCGACAATTTGCGGGTTCGGAGAATAGCGGGAGGGCGTCGGAACAGCGTCGCCGTAAAAACTTCCGACGCCCGCTATTCTCCGAACCGTCGTGAGTCCGGAGAATCGCGCCCATTGTGACTGTTTCCCCAAGTTGAATCAATTCTACTCTTCTGTTGTATCAGTAACAGTGGAGAATTAGAACATAGAACAGTACAGTACAGTACAGGCCCTTCAGCCCACAATGTTGTGCCGACCATTTATCCTAATCTAAGATCAACCTAACCTACACCCCTTCAATTTACTGCTGTCCATGTGACTGTCCAAGAGTCGCTTAAATGTCCCTAATGACTCTGACTCCACCACCTCTGCTGGCAGTGCATTCCACACACCCACCACTCTGTGTAAAGAACCTGCCTCTGACATCTCCCCTATACCTTCCTCCAATCACCTTAAAATTATGTCTCCTCGTGACAGCCATTTCCACCCTGGGGAAAAGTCTCTGGCTATCCACTCTATCCATGCCTCTCATCACCTTGTACACCTCTATCAAGTCGCCACTCTGCCTTCTTCGCTCCAGTGAGAAAAGCCCTAGCTCCCTCAACCTTTCTTCATAAGACCTGCCCTCCAGTCCAGGCAGCATCCTGGTAAATCTCCTCTGTGCCCTCTCCAAAGCATCTACATCCTTCCTATCATGAGGCGACCAGAACTGGACACAATATTCCAAGTGTGGTCTAACAAGGGTTTTATAAAGCTGCAGCAAAACCTTGCAGCTCTTATTCTACAGTGTCAAGTCATGGATAATCGCCAAATTATATATTGTACCAGATAGGCTCAAAAAAACCATTAAAAATGCTACTGGAATGCCAGACCTCATCACAATTAGGCTGGAATACAAAGGGTGGAAATGATGCTCCAGTTGTCCAGTGTTCTGGGTGGTGACTGTTTGCAGTAACTGTCTTTAGTTTCTAGGCAGCCACCTCAAGAAATATATTTTGGTCTTGGAGGAAGTGCAATGAAAGATTCAGCAGAATTATGCCAGATCTGAAAAGGTAAAATTATGAGGTCAGGTTGAATAGGCTCGACCTGTATCCCCTGGAGTGGAGAGATTAAGAGATGATCTAATGAGATGGTTGAGGTGATTAAATGAGTTGATAGATTTGATAGAGAGAAACTAATTCCTCTTTCTTCTGCTCCTCTTTCGTGTTAACTGTAACCTCCCTCTGCCCCCTGACAGAGACGTCCCTCCTGATTATGGAACTCCACTCCTGGGTCACACAACTGCATTTTTTTTCACAGCATTTTCTATTTTTCTTTCCGCCAGGAACCCGATAACGGTCAAAATATTGAGCTGTGATTGCACCGTCTTCTCCCACTCCACACTTGCATGGAAACTCTGAAACATGCTGACAGTTGACGCCTGGTCTCCCATCAATGCTGTTAGTCTGGTTCCCACACCAAGAAAGGTGCACATGACAGATGCCAGGTGGATAATACAGTCTAGAATCAGGATAATATAGCAGGGTCTGAGGGGAAGAGAAAAAACAAATAAAATAGAGACTGATAGCTAACTCAAAATGGAATCCCAAAGTCTTCTCGAAGTACATAAATCGGAAATGGTATGTTATGGCCAAATGAGGATGTTAATGCTGGAGTATTAGTGCTGGGGTATTAGTGCTGGGATATTAGTGCTTTGAAATTAGTGCTTTGTTATTAGTGCTTTCTATTAGTACTAGGATATTAGTGCTTTGATATTAGTGCTGGGATATTAGTGCTGGGATATTAGTGCTGGGATATTAGTGCTGGGGTATTAGTGCTGGGGTATTAGTGCTGGGGTATTAGTGCTGGGATATTAGTGCTGGAGTATTAGTGATGGAGTATTAGTGCTGGGATATTAGTGTTGGGATATTAGTGCTGGGATATTAGTGCTGGGATATTAGTGCTGGGGTATAGTGCTGGGACATTAGTGCTGGGAATTTAGTGCTGGAGTATTAGTGCTGGGATATTAGTGCTGGTGTATTAGTGCGGGGTATTAGTGCTGGGATATTAGTGCTGGGTATTAGTGCTGGGATATTAGTGCTGGGGTATTAGTGCTGGGGTATTAGTGCTGGGATATTAGTGCTGGGTATTAGTGATGGGATATTAGTGCTGGGGTATTAGTGCTGGGGTATTAGTGCTGGGATATTAGTGCTGGGTATTAGTGCTGGGGTGTTAGTGCTGGAGTATTAGTGCTGGGGTATTAGTGCTGGGG
The DNA here is from genome assembly GCF_902713615.1 of Scyliorhinus canicula. Taxonomy (NCBI): domain Eukaryota; kingdom Metazoa; phylum Chordata; class Chondrichthyes; order Carcharhiniformes; family Scyliorhinidae; genus Scyliorhinus; species Scyliorhinus canicula. The sequence goes on from NC_052156.1 coordinate 168,863,174, forward strand.
TATTAGTGATGGGATATTAGTGCTGGGGTATTAGTGATGGGTATTAGTGCTGGGGTATTAGTGATGGGATATTAGTGCTGGGATATTAGTGCTGAAGTATTAGTGCTGGGGTATTAGTGCTGGGGTATTAGTGCTGGGGTATTAGTGCTGGGATATTAGTGCTGGGGTATTAGTGCTGGGGTATTAGTGCTGGGGTATTAGTGATGGGATATTAGTGCTGGGGTATAGTGATGGGATATTAGTGCTGGGGTATTAGTGATGTGGATATAGTGCTGGATATTAGTGCTGAAGTATTAGTGCTGGGGTATTAGTGCTGGGGTATTAGTGCTGGGGTGCTGGGTATTAGTGCTTTGATATTAGGTGCTGGGTATTAGTGCTGGGATATTAGTGCTGGGGTATTAGTGCTGGGGTATTAGTGCTGGGGTATTAGTGCTGGGGTATTAGTGCTGGGATATTAGTGCTGGGGTATTAGTGCTGGGATATTAGTGCTGGGGTATTAGTGCTGGGGTATTAGTGCTGGGATATTAGTGCTGGGGTATTAGTGCTGGGGTATTAGTGCTGGGATATTAGTGCTGGGGTATTAGTGCTGGGGTATTAGTGCTGGGGTATTAGTGCTGGGGCATTAGTGCTGGGATATTAGTGCTGGGGTATTAGGTGCTGGGATATTAGTGCTGGGATATTAGTGCTGGGTATTAGTGCTGGGATATTAGTGCTGGGGATTAGTGCTGGGATATTAGTGCTGGGGTATTAGTTCTGGGGTATTAGTGCTGGGGTATTAGTGCTGGGGTATTAGTGCTGGGAATTTAGTGCGGGGATATTAGTGCTGGGGTATTAGTGCTGGGGTATTAGTGCTGGGGTATTAGTGCTGGGATATTAGTGCTGGGATATTAGTGCTGGGATATTAGTGCTGGGATATTAGTGCTGTGATATTAGTGCTGGGGTATTAGTGCTGGGATATTAGTGCTGGGATATTAGTGCTGGGGTATTAGTGCTGGGGTATTAGTGCTGGGACATTAGTGCGGGATATTAGTGCTGGGGTATTAGGCTGGGGTATTAGTGCTGGGATTTAGTGTGGGATATTAGTGCTGGGGTATTAGTGCTGGGGTATTAGTGCTGGGGTATTAGTGCTGGGGTATTAGTGCTGGGGTATTAGTGCTGGGATATTAGTGCTGGGGTATTAGTGCTGGGGTATTAGTGCTGGGGTATTAGTGCTGGGGTATTAGTGCTGGGATATTAGTGCTGGGGTATTAGTGCTGGGGTATTAGTGCTGGGTATTAGTGCTGGGATATTAGTGCTGGGGTATTAGTGCTGGGATATTAGTGCTGGGGTATTAGTGCTGGGATATTAGTGCTGGGGTATTAGTGCTGGGGTATTAGTGCTGGGATATAGTGCGGGGTATATGTGCGGGTGTTAGTGCGAGTATTAGTGCTGGGGTATTAGTGCTGGGGTATTAGTGCTGGGGTATTAGTGCTGGGATATTAGTGCTGGGGTATTGTGCTGGGTATTAGTGCTGGGGTATTAGTGAGGGATATTAGTGCTGGGGTATTAGTGATGGGATATTAGTGCTGGGGTATTAGTGATGGGATATTAGTGCTGGGATATTAGTGCTGAAGTATTAGTGCTGGGGTATTAGTGCTGGGGTATTAGTGCTGGGGTGCTGGGGTATTAGTGCTTTGATATTAGTGCTGGGATATTAGTGCTGGGATATTAGTGCTGGGGTATTAGTGCTGGGGTATAGTGCTGGGGTATTAGTGCTGGGGTATAGTGCTGGGGTATTAGTGCTGGGGTATTAGTGCTGGGATATAGTGCTGGGGTATTAGTCCTGGGGTATAGTGCAGGGATATTAGTGCTGGGGTATTAGTGCTGGGTTATGCTGGGATATTGTGCTGGGGTTAGTGCTGGGGTATTATTGCTGGGATATTAGTGCTGGGGTATTAGTGCTGGGGCATTAGTGCTGGGATATTAGTGCTGGGGTATTAGTGCTGGGATATTAGTGCTGGGATATTAGTGCTGGGTATTAGTGCTGGGATATTAGTGCTGGGGTATTAGTGCTGGGATATTAGTGCTGGGGTATTAGTTCTGGGGTATTAGTGCTGGGGTATTAGTGCTGGGGTATTAGTGCTGGGATATTAGTGCTGGGATATTAGTGCTGGGGTATACGGCTGGGGTATTAGTGCTGGGGTATTAGTGCTGGGATATTAGTGCTGGGATATTAGTGCTGGGATATTAGTGCTGGGGTATTAGTGCTGGGATATTAGTGCTGGGATATTAGTGCTGGGATATTAGTGCTGGGGTATTAGTGCTGGCATATTAGTGCTGGGGTATTAGTGCTGGGGTATTAGTGCTGGGATATTAGTGCTGGGGTATTAGTTCTGGGGTATTAGTGCTGGGTATTAGTGCTGGGGTATTAGTGCTGGGATATTAGTGCTGGGGATATTAGTGCTGGGGTATTATGCTGGGGTATTAGTGCTGGTATTAGTGCTGGGGTATTAGTGCTGGGATATTAGTGCTGGGTATTAGTGCTGGGGTATTAGTGCTGGGTATTAGTGCTGGGTATTCTTGCTGGGGCATTAGTGCTGGGATATTAGTGCTGGGATTAGTGCTGGGGTATTAGTGCTGGGGTAAGTGCTGGGGTATTAGTGCTGGGGTATTAGTGCTGGGGTATTAGTGCTGGGATATTAGTGCTGGGGTATTAGTGCTGGGGTATTAGTGCTGGGATATTAGTGCTGGGATATTAGTGCTGGGATATTAGTGCTGGGATATTAGTGCTGGGGTATACGGCTGGGGTATTAGTGCTGGGGTATTAGTGCTGGGGTATTAGTGCTGGGGTATTAGTGCTGGGGTATTAGTGCTGGGATATTAGTGCTGGGTATTAGTGCTGGGGGATTAGTGCTGGGGTATTAGTGCTGGGGTATTAGTGCTGGGGTTTGTGTGTGTCAGTGTGTGCTGGGGGCAGTGACTCCTGTGTGTGTGTCAGTGTGTGCTAGGGGTAGTGACTCCTGTGTGTCAGTGTGAGCTGGGGTAGTGTCGCCTGTGTGCAGTGTGTGCTGGGGGTAGTGTCTCCTGTGTGTCAGTGTGTGCTGGGGGTAGTGTCGCCTGTGTGTCAGTGTGTGCTGGTGGTATGTCTCCTGTGTGTCAGTGTGTGCTGGGGGTAGTGTCCTGTGTGTGTGTCAGTGTGTGCTGGGGGTAGTGTCTCCTGTGTGTCAGTGTGTGCTGGGGGTAGTGTCTCCTGTGTGTCAGTGTGTGCTGGGGTTAGTGTCTCCTGTGTGTCAGTGTGTGCTGGGGTTGGTGTCTCCTGTGTGTCAGTGTGTGCTGGGGGTAGTGTATCCTGTGTGTCAGTGTGTGTTGGGGGTAGTGTCCTGTGTGTGTCAGTGTGCTGGGGTGGTGTCTCCTGTGTGTCAGTGTGTGCTGGGGGTAGTGTCTCCTGTGGTGTGTCGTGTGTGGGGGTGGTGTCTCCTGTGTGTCAGTGTGTGCTGGGGGTAGTGTCTCCTGTGTGTCGTGTGTGCTGGGGGTAGTGTCTCCTGTGTGTGTGTCAGTGTGTGCTGGGGGTAGTGTCTCCTGTGTGTGTGTCAGTGTGGGGTGGTGTCTCCTGTGTCAGTGTGTGCTGGGGGTAGTGTCTCCTGTGTGTGTCAGTGTCTCCTGTGTGTGTGGTAGTGTCTCCTGTGTGTCAGTGTGTGCTAGGGGGTAGTGTCTCCTGTGTGTCAGTGTGTGCTGGGGGTAGTGTGTCCTGTGTGTGTGTCAGTGTGTGCTGGGGGTAGTGTCCTGTGTGTGTGTTAGTTGTGCTGGGGGTAGTGTCTCCTGTGTGTCAGTGTGAGCTGGGGGTAGTGACTCCTGTGTGGTGTCAGTGGTGCTGGGGGTAGTGTCTCCTGTGTGTGTGTCAGTGTGTGCTGGGGTAGTGTCTCCTGTGTGTCAGTGTGTGCTGGGGGTAGTGTCGCTGTGTGTGTGTCAGTGTGTGCTGGGGGTAGTGTCTCCTGTGTGTCAGTGTGAGCTGGGGTGGTGTCTCCTGTGTCAGTGTGTGCTGGGGGTAGTGTCTCTGTGTGTCAGTGTGTGCTGGGGGTGGTGTCTCCTGTGTGTCAGTGTGCTGGGGGTAGTGTCTCTTGTGTGTCAGTGTGCTGGGGGTAGTGTCGCCTGTAGTGTGTCAGTGTGTGCTGGGGGTGGTGTCTCCTGTGTGTCAGTGTGTGCTGGGGGTGGTGTATCCTGTGTGTCAGTGTGTGCTGGGGGTAGTGTATCCTGTGTGTGTGTCAGTGTGTGCTGGTAGTGTCGCCTGTGTGTCAGTGTGTGCTGGGGGTAGTGTCTCCTGTGTGTCAGTGTGTGCTGGGGGTAGTGACTCCTGTGTGTGTGTCAGTGTGTGCTGGGGGTAGTGTCCTGTGTGTGTGCCAGTGTGTGCTGGGGGTGGTGTCTCCTGTGTGTCAGTGTGTGTGGGGGTGGTGTCTCCTGTGTGTGTCAGTGTGTGCTGGGGGTGTCCCTGTGTGTGTGTGTCAGTGTGTGCTGGGGGTGGTGTCTCCTGTGTGTCAGTGTGTGCTGGGGGTAGTGTCTCCTGTGTGTGTGTCAGTGTGCTGGGGGTAGTGTCCCTGTGTGTGTGTCAGTGTGTGCTGGGGGTGGTGTCTCCTTGTGTCAGTGTGTGCTGGGGGTAGTGTTGCCTGTGTCAGTGTGTGTGGGGGTAGTGTCCCTGTGTGTCAGTGTGTGCTGGGGGTAGTGTCTCCTGTGTGTCAGTGTGTGCTGGGGGTAGTGTCTCCTGTGTGTCAGTGTGTGCTGGGGGTAGTGTATCCTGTGTGTGTGTCAGTGTGTGCTGGGGTAGTGTTGCCTGTGTGTCAGTGTGTGCTGGGGGTAGTGTGTGCTGTGTGTGTGTCATGTGTGCTGGGGGTAGTGTATCCTGTTGTGTGTCAGTGTGCTGGGGGTAGTGTCTCCTGTGTGTGTGTCAGTGTTCTGGGGGTAGTGTATCCTGTGTGTGTGTCAGTGTGCTGGGGGTAGTGTCTCCTGTGTGTCAGTGTGTGCTGTGGGGTAGTGTCTCCGTGTGTCAGTGTGTGCTGGGGTAGTGTCTCCTGTGTGTGTGTCAGTGTGTGCTGGGGGTAGTGTCTCCTGTGTGTGTGTCAGTGTGTGCTGGGGGTAGTGTCTCCTGTGTGTGTGTCAGTGTGTGCTGGGGTAGTGCTCCTGTGTGTCAGTGTGTGCTGGGGGTAATGTCTCCTGTGTGTCAGTGTGTGCTGGGGGTAGTGTCCTGTGTGTGTCAGTGTGAGCTGGGGGTAGTGTCCCTTGTGTCAGTGTGTGCTGGGGGGTAGTGTCTCCTGTGTCAGTGTGTGCTGGGGGTAGTGTCTCCTGTGTGTCAGTGTGTGCTGGGGTAGTGTATCCTGGTGTGTGTCATGTGTGCTGGGGGGTAGTGTCTCCTGTGTGTCAGTGTGTGCTGGGGTAGTGTCCCTGTGTGTGTGTCAGTGTGTGCTGGGGGTGGTGTCTCCTGTGTGTCAGTGTGAGCTGGGGGTGGTGTCTCCTGTGTGTCAGTGTGTGCTGGGGGTGGTGTCTCCTGTGTCAGTGTGTGCTGGGGGTGGTGTCTCGTGTGTGTGTCAGTGTGGGCTGGGGGTGGTGTCTCCTGTGTCAGTGTGCTGGGGGTAGTGTCCCTGTGTGTGTGTCAGTGTGTGCAGTGTGTGGGGGTAGTGTCTCCTGTGTTTAAGTGTGTGCTGGGGATAGTGTCGCCTGTGTGTGTGTCAGTGTGTGCTGGGGGTGGTGTCTCCTGTGTGTGTGTCAGTGTGTGCTGGGGGAAGTTTGTCCTGGGTGTGTGTCAGTGTGTTTCTGGGGGTAGTGTCCCTGTGTGTGTGTCAGTGTGTGCTGGGGGTAGTGTCTCCTGTGTGTCAGTGTGTGCTAGGGGTAGTGACTCCTGTGTGTGTCAGTGTGTGCTGGGGGTAGTTCTCCTGTGTGTGTCAGTGTGTGCTGGGGGTGGTGTTCCTGTGTGTCAGTGTGTGCTGGGGTAGTGTCCCTGTGTGTGTGTCAGTGTGTGCTGGGGGTGGTGTCTCCTGTGTGTCAGTGTGAGCTGGGGTGGTGTCTCCTGTGTGTGTCAGTGTGTGCTGGGGGTAGTGTTGCCTGTGTGTCAGTTGTGGTGCTGGGGTGGTGTCTCCTGTGTGTCAGTGTGTGCTGTGGGTGGTTCTCCTGTGTGTGTGTCAGTGTGTGGGGGGGTAGTGTCCCTGTGTGTCAGTGTGCTGGGGGTAGTGTCTCCTGTGTGTCAGTGTGTGCTGGGGGTGGTGTCTCCTGTGTGTCAGTGTGTGCTGGGGGTAGTGTCTCTCTGTGTGTCAGTGTTTACTGGGGTGGTGTCTCCTGTGTGTCAGTGTGTGATGGGGTGGTGTATCCTGTGTGTCAGTGTGTGCTGGGGTAGTGTCCTGTGTGTGTGTCAGTGTGTGCTGGGGTGGTGTCTCCTGGTGTCAGTGTGGACTGGGGGTGGTGTCTCCTGTTGTCAGTGTATGCTGGGGGTGGTGTATCCTGTGTGTCGTGTGTTCTGGGGGTATGTCCCTGTGTGTGTGTCAGTGTGTGCTGGGGTGGTGTATCCTGTGTGTCAGTGTGTGCTGCGGGTAGTGTCCCTGTGTGTGTGTCAGTGTGTGCTGGGGGTGTGTATCCTGTGTCAGTGTGTGCTGGGGGTGGTGTCTCCTGTGTGTGGTGTCAGTGTGTGGGGGTGGTGTTCCTGTGTGTCATGTGAGCTGGGGGTGTGTCTCCTGTGTGTCAGTGTGTGTGGGGGTGGTGTCTCCTGTGTGTCAGTTTGTGCTGGGGGTGGTGTCCCTGTGTGTCAGTGTGTGTGGGGGTGGTGTCTCCTGTGTGTCATGTTGCTGGGGGTGGTGTATCCTGTGTGTCAGTGTGTGCTGGGGTAGTGTCCCTGTGTGTCAGTGTGTGCTGGGGGTGGTGTCCCTGTGTGTGTGTCGTGTGTGCTGGGGGTAGTGTCCCTGTGTGTCAGTGGTGTGGGGGTGGTGTCTCCTGTGTGTCAGTGTGTGCTGGTGGTGGTGTATCCTGTGTCAGTGTGTGCTGGGGGTGGTGTCCCTGTGTGTCAGTGTGTGCTGGGGGTGGTGTCCCTGTGTGTGTGTCAGTGTGTGTGGGGGTAGTGTCCCTGTGTGTCAGTGTGTGTGGGGGTAGTGTCTCCTGTGTGTCAGTGTGTGCTGGGGGTAGTGCCCCTGTGTGTGTCAGTGTGCTTGGGTAGTGTCCCTGTGTGTCCGTGTGTGGGGGTGTCCCTGTGTGTCAGTGTGTGCTGGGGTAGTGTCCCTGTGTTCAGTGTGAGCTGGGTTATGCTAGTTCTGGTGCTGTGGTTGGCATTCTGTTACCCCCTTATCATTGGGACGTTCCTTCCTGAAAACGTTTATTTGGGGCGTCCCGAGAGATTGAGATTTTATTTTGATCATTTGGGTATCCCTGGTGGATGGACTCATTCCGGCCGTGAGCTCAGTCCGTACCGGGGGTGATATCCCCCCTTGCATTTGGCACGTTCCTTGTTTATAAATGAGTACTTTCCTTCTGTCTTCATTGACATATGGTGGTTGTGCGCTGGAGGAATACGGACCTGGGCTGTGTCCAAGTCCTCCTTTCCCGTGACCTCCTGCTCCTGGTAACTCTCCCTATGTCAATCAGGAGCTGCTGATGGCCCAGATCATAACCTGAATGTAGAGCTGCTGGTCCTCTCTATATAATAACGTAAATTGGTGATTGTTTGTTCTGTGCCTGGGGTAGGGGTTATGCTGCGGTGTGAGGTTTGTGTTTAATCCATTAGAACTGGTTCTCCGTATTTCTGTATTTTTCCTTTTTAGTTGTGGTGAGTGTAAAGAATCCGTGATTGGTACCTGCAGAGGTACAAATTGGTCTGTTATCCGAGTGGAGGGGTTGCGATCTGCTATTGGTGCCTATGGTGCTGCTGGAGTTGAGGGAGATGTGTGCTGGAGTTCAGGGAGATGGTTCTGTTCTGCGGAGTTCAGGAGATATGTGCGGAGTTCAGGGAGATGTTGCTGGAGTTCAGGGAGATGTGTGCTGGAGTTCAGGGAGATGTGTGCTGGAGTTGAGGTTGATGTGTGCTGGAGTTCAGGGAGATGTGTGCTGGAGTTGAGGGAGATGTGTGCTGGAGTTCAGGGGGATGTGTGCTGGAGTTGAGGGAGATGTGTGCTGGAGTTCAGGGAGATGTGTGGTTCTGGAGTTCAGGGAGATATGCTGGAGTTCAGGGAGATGTTGTGCTGGAGTTGAGGTTGATGTGTGCTGGAGTTGAGGGAAGTGTGCTGGAGTTGAGGAGAAGTGTGCTGGAGTTAGGGAGATGTGCTGGAGTTGAGGGATGTGTGCTGGAGTTGAGATGTGTGCTGGAGTTCAGGGGGATGTGCTGGAGTTCAGGGAGATGTGTGCTGGAGTTCAGGGAGATGTGTGCTGGAGGTGAGGGGGATGTGTGCTGGAGTTCAGGGGGATGTGTGCTGGAGTTGAGGGAGATGTGTGCTGGAGTTCAGGGAGATGTGTGCTGGAGTTGAGGGAGAGTGTGCTGGAGGTGAGGGAGATGTGTGCTGGAGTTGAGGGAGATGTGTGCTGGAGTTGAGGGAGATGTGTGCTGGAGTCGAGGGAATGTTTGCTGGTTGAGGGGATGTGTGCTGGAGGTGAGGGATTGTGTGCTGGAGTTCAGGGAGATGTGTGCTGGAGGTGAGGGATGTGTGCTGGAGTTCAGGGGATGTGTGCTGGAGCTGAGGGAGATGTGTGCTGGAGCTCAGGAGATGTGTGCTGGAGTTGAGGGAGTATGTGTGCTGGAGTTCAGGGAGATGTGTGCTGGAGTGAGGGAGAAGTGTGCTGGAGTTGAGGGAGATGTGTGCTGGAGTTGAGGGAGATGTGCTGGAGTTCAGTGAGATGTGTGCTGGAGTTGAGGGAGATGTGTGCTGGAGTTGAGGAGATGTGTGCTGGAGTTGGGGAGATATGTGCTGGAGTTCAGGGATGTGCTGGAGTTCAGGGAGATGTGTGCTGGAGTTCAGGGAGAAGTGTGCTGGAGTTGAGGGAGAAGTGTGCTGGAGTTCAGGGAGAAGTGTGCTGGAGTTGAGGGAGATGTGTGCTGGAGTTGAGGGAGATGTGTGCTGGAGTTGAGGGAGATGTGTGCTGGAGTTCAGGGGATGTGTGCTGGAGTTCAGGGAGATGTGTGCTGGAGTTGGGAGAATGTGCTGGTGCATGCGTGTACATGACTGAAAGATTTACCCTGAACACTCGTGAGCAATCCCGTTGGGAAGGTGTGCATTATTTGACCATGTTTTCCTGGCCTTATCCTTCTCTCTCCCTGGTTCTCTGATGGTGCGTATAGAGGCAGCAAGTTCACTGTAATGATTGGAGTATACCAATGATATCGCTATTCTCCTGACCCCTCGGTCCGTGTACGTGAGATGTTTTTCTTGCTGGTGTCCAATTCCTCAGTTTTTGTTGCGTTATTTGTTAAAATGTAAAACTTCAGCAAATATACTTTTTTTAACAAGTCAGATTGTTCCCTGATGACATTTTCAAAGGTGGATGTTGGTGTTTCGGGAAATGTCCAATGGCTTGGGGAATGTATCCTGAGCAGTTACAGTGTTAAATTTCACTTGTCTGGGATATCAATGCAGAGGGTAAATCCCTAACGTGAACAAACTGCCCCTGGGTCACACGGCAGGTTGGGAAATACTGTGAATTACAGTTTGAACAGATTTCCCAACTTCAACCACTGGGATTTTATTTTGTCCTTTCCCCTTTTTGTAAACAACGATTCCCTACGCCCAACGCACAAGAGGGCCATCGAAAGGGGACTTTATCCATGACTTTCCTTGTTTTCAGTAAACTGAATCATTTCTCGGAATGTCTAACAGGGATATAAAATCTCTGAGGAATGAACAAACAGTAACAATTCCTGCTCCACAATTTAAACTGAAGAAGAACATACTGAAAACTGAGATTAGAGCTGGGCGATTGGTGAGATTCCTGTCCGACAGTATGATGTGTTCATATTCCTCACACTTACACAGGTTAGAACTTATTTAAAATACATGACTTTATACATCAGTGAAAACAGTACACAGCGAGCGAGCAATTGTGTGTGGAACCTTCACATATGACCGATCAACAGGTCCACTCACATGGAGAAAGTTTCATATAATTTTTAATCCGGGTGTTAAGGAATCAGAGTACCATTCAGAGCAGAAAGTTAAAATGGTTCCTCTCCCCCAGGGCCAATACGTGAATAATTGCAAACAGTTTCTAACACTGGTAGCATTGCTCAGCCAGTTACAGCTGAACAGACTGTGACCTTTCACTTCACCTGCAATTATTACCATTTTTCAATATGATATTTAATAGGTGACAGTGAGTAGTAGCTCATTAATATTAAGTGAACAAGGACACGAGGGTTGTCCAATTGCCCTGCCCTGTGTGGTGTGTGTGTGTGTGTGCCCCCTGTCAGTGTCAGGAACCAGTTGCAACATGAGTTAAACTTGCTAAAACGCACAGTCTATTATGATAACTAATTCAGCTGCTGTGAAGGCCACACTGCATTAGCTATGCCTATACACCCTTTAGGGGAAAAATACATTTGAAGGATCAATTAAGAGCATCTGGGAGGAGGCAGGCAAGAGTTTTGTTGTAACAGTGAGACACTGCAAACACAGGCTGTGATTTTGTGAGACTGTACTCCAAGAAAGGCACCCCTAGTTACCAACAGATTGACGTTATAAACTAAACACCAGCAAAGGGACATACGGAGAAAATGGGAGAGAAAAAGAACATTGAAAGGTAAATAAATAGTGGAATTATTCGTACTTTTTTATTCCTTTATTTCTTCAGTTTACTTTTGAACATTCCCTCTCATCCCCAGTTCTTTGTATCTCTCCATTTCTGTACATATTTCTGTTTCCTCTTTCTATTTCTCCATTGGTTTTATACATCTCCACAAAAATCTCCTTTCTTATATTCAAATATACCCAGCATTTATGTCCATATTCTTCCTGTTTGAGGTCCAGCCACTGTTTGAGGTAAAACAGTATCCCTTTTCCTTGAATAATGACAGCTGTTGTGCATTTCCTCAGCTCTGTGTAGGAAGTGAAAAGCATTGGCAGCAGTTTCCAAGCACCCCCCCCCCCCCCATGGTGCAAATTAATGATGGACATCAATTCAAAACACTGGCAGGGAAACTACAATCAGAGAAAACCTTTACTCTAATTCATTCAGGCCATCCACATTGAAAAAATATTGTGGCATTTATAAACTTTGCCATCTGACATTTTGAGAAAACAAACCCTGGAATTACAAAAGTTTGAGAATTATAATTGGTTGAAGTTGAGTATAAATTGCATCTTCAATTTTTGAACACGGTCAGAACTAGTTTTATAATATTTTCCCTTTTTCCCTAGAGCGGGATTCTTAAACCTGCAATGGCCCATCAATAAAGATGCTGATTGTTAAATGCAACAATAAACACACTTTATAAACACGGGTTGTATTTGTAATGTGAGTCATGCTAAATAATTATTTGTTGAGTTGACACTTGTTCTCAGGTTTATTATTAGTGCAACTAATGCTTTGGACATTGACTTTGCCTTTTAGATCGAGAAGAATTCCCAAATCGAATCTCCACCTAAAAACCCTTCACCTGCAGCACCGCACAATATCTCCAATTATAATAGTGTTCCGAGATCTCAATATAAAATATAATGGTGGTGGAAGCCCAGATAACTGTCAGAATATCAGAATAGCTGCTCAGAGGTGAAGCCAGAAGATGCCAGGAGGCAGCTGGAGGTTAGTGGCTTCATTATGTCGGCTTTTGGAGCTCAGATGTCCTCTTTGTCACGGCCAAGTATCTGAAATGTGCGTGGATGTGAAGCTTGGCATTTAACGCACAGTAAATCGCGGGTGTGGTTTACGCCGTCATCTGGCAGGGCCGGCAACACAGAGCCGGGGCATCACCATAAAGGGTGCGCGCTGGAACTCAGCAAGATGTGCGGGTTAGGTGGATTGGCCATGCTAAATTGCCCGTAGTGTAAGGTTAATGGGGGGATTGTTGGGTTACGGGTATACGGGGTACGTGGGTTTAAGTAGGGTGATCATTGCTCGGCACAACATCGAGGGCCGAAGGGCTGTTCTGTGCTGTATGTTCTATGTTCTATATATGTTCTAACCCCATGGAGATGAAGGACCAGCCCACAAGCACAGGGAGACCCCCCTGCAAAGGTGTCAGTTGTCTCTTCCCCCCACCCCACCACCACGCAGTATCGCAGGCATTCCACCCCATCACTGCCATCGCCCTCCCTCCCCCTTCACAGGCACTCACCCTCACCCCACGTCACACAAAGAAGTGCCCCCTCAATGGAGACCTCCTGAAATCCCCCCCCCCCCACCCCCGGCTCAGCCCCCGGCCCACCCCCGGCTCAGCCCCCGGCTCAGCCCCGGCCCACCCCCGGCTCAGCCCCGACCCACCCCCGGCTCAGCCCCGACCCACCCCCAGCTCAGCCCCCAACCCACCCCCGGCTCAGCCCCGGCTCAGCCCCCAGCTCATCCCCGGCTCAGCCCCCGGTTCAGCCCCGGCTCAGCCCCGGCTCAGCCCCGACCCACCCCCCGCTCAGCCCCCACCCCCCGCTCAGCCCCCGGCTCAGCCCCGACCCACCCCCGGCCCACCCCCGGCTCAGCCCCGACCCACCCCCGCTCAGCCCCCGGCTCAGCCCCGACCCACCCCCGGCTCAGCCCCCTCAGCCCCGACCACCCCCGGCTCAGCCCGACCCACCCCCGGCTCAGCCCCCAGCCCACCCCCGGTTCAGCCCCGACCCACCCCGGCTCAGCCCCGGCCCACCCCCGGCTCAGCCCCGGCTCCCCCGGACCCCCCCCGGCTCAGCCCCGACCCACCCCGCTCAGCCCCGCCCACCCCCGGTTCAGCCCCGACCCACCCCCGCTCAGCCCGGCTCAGCCCCCAACCCACCCCCAGCTCAGCCCCGACCCACCCTCAGCTCAGCCCCCATCCCACCCAGCTCAGCCCCCATCCCCCCCCGGCCGCCCCCAACCCACCCCCAGCTCAGCCCCGACCCACCCTCAGCTCAGCCCCCATCCCACCCTCAGCTCAGCCCCCAACCCACCCCCAGCTCAGCCCCGACCCACCCTCAGCTCAGCCCCATCCCACCCTCAGCTCAGCCCCCATCCCACCCTCAGCTCAGCCCCGACCCCCCCAGCTCAGCCCCCAACCCCCCGGCTCAGCCCCGACTCAGCCCCCAGCTCAGCCCCCGGCTCAGCCCCGGTTCAGCCCCGGCAGCCCCGGCTCAGCCCCGACCCACCCCCGGCTCAGCCCCCATCCCACCCCCGGCTCAGCCCCCGGCTCAGCCCCGACCCACCCCCGGCCCCCCCCCGGCTCAGCCCCGACCCACCCCGGCTCATCCCCGACCCACCCCCAGCTCAGCCCCCTCCCACCCCCCTCAGCTCCGACCCACCCCCGGCTCAGCCCCCTCAGCCCCCGGCTCAGCCCCGACCCACCCCCGGCTCAGCCCCCGCTCAGCCCCCGCTCAGCCCCCGGTTCAGCCCCGGCTCAGCCCCCCCCCCCGACCCACCCCCGGCTCAGCCCCCATCCCACCCCCCGGCTCAGCCCCTTCAGCCCCGACCCACCCCCGGCTCAGCCCCGGCCCACCCCCGGCTCAGCCCCCGGCTCAGCCCCGACCCCCCCCCTGGCTCAGCCCCGACCCACCCCGCTCAGCCCCAGCCCACCCCCGGTTCAGCCCCGACCCACCCCCGGCTCAGCCCACGGCTCAGCCCGACCCCCCCCAGCCCACCCCCAGCTCAGCCCCGACCCACCCTCAGCGCAGCCCCATCCCACCCTCAGCTCAGCCCCCATCCCACCCTCAGCTCAGCCCCCATCCCACCCTCAGCTCAGCCCCCGATCCCCCTCAGCTCAGCCCCGACCCACCCTCAGCTCAGCCCCCATCCCACCCCCAGCTCAGCCCGACCCCCCTCAGCTCAGCCCCCATCCCACTCCCCCCCCTCCCGGCATAGCCCCCGGCAGTGCCAAAATGTGCCTGGGCAATGCCATGGGTGTCCAGGGGGCAGTGTATGTGCTTCTCCCCTGGGACTAGTCTTGGCACACTGGCTGTTTTCATTCTTATTTCACTGCTGTGAACCTTACTGGCAGGTGCTCAGATCGGCGAGGTATTAATATTTTGTGAGGGAGGTCATGTGGCTGGGAAGCCATTTAATAATATGCAAATATGTGTGGGCAGGAACCTGTGATGTCACCGGCGATGCGTGGGGAAAATTGGGAAATGAGATCTCTCCAGCGAGAATCCAGTTTCCCAACTCTCAGAATTTTTGTGCATAAGTGTGTAAAGTTCCCCTTTCTGAGTAGAAATGGCACATGGGAGAAAATTTCAAAGTGAGTTCTTGGAGAGTGGAGATTGGATACCCTTGTGAAAAAGATAGAATTTCAGTGAAACTTATTGTTCACGGTAGAACAAACTTCTGGGGAGTTGATGAGAAATCCATGGAATCTACTTTGGTGGCATCTGCCACTTATTTTGGGATGTGGTGTGTCCGACCACCTATTAGTTCACATGTATTGCATATTTACCCTGGATATCAGAGTGTAAGTTGGATGTTGTAAATGTTGCTATCTTTATGAATTGCATGCACCTGTAAACATAAGAACTAGGAGCAGGAGTAGGCCATCTGGCCCCTCGACCTGCTCCACCATTCAATGAGATCATGGCTGATTTTTTGTGGACTCAGCTCCACTTTCCGGCCTGAACACCATAACCCTTCCCTTTATTCTTCAAAAACTATCTATCTTTACCTTAAAAACATTAATGAAGGAGCCTCAACTGCTTCACTGGGCAAGGAATTCCATAAATTCACAACCCTTTGGGTGAAGAGGTTCCTCCTAAACTCAGTCCTAAATCTACTTCCCCTTATTTGAGGCTATGCCCCCTAGATCTGCTTTCACCCGCCAGTGGAAACAACCTGCCCACATCTATCCTATCTATTCCCTTCATAATTTTAAATGTTTCTATAAGATCCCCCCTCATCCTTCTAAATTCCAACGTGTACAGTCCCAGTCTACTCAACCTCTCCTCGTAATCCAACCCCTTAAGCACTGGGATTAACCTAGTGAATCTCCTCTGCACACCCTCCAGCGCCAGTGCGTCCTTTCTCAGTAAGGAGACCAAAACTAAGGAGACTAAAGAAACTAAGATATAAAGTTATTTGGAGTGAGGAATAGTGTGATTTGAATCACCTACTGGGGGTTGTATTGTTTTTCAGTGTAATATTGTCATTATTCTTGTTTCATAAATGTTTTATTGTTGTTATTAAAAGTTGATCAGTAGACTCCTGTGAATATGTTCTGTCCCTTTTTTCCAAGGTTTATAAAAGTGAAGATCTATCAAGCCATGTTTCACTCTGGGGCCTGACTTGTCCAAGTAATAACATTAGCTGGGATCATAACACTGTTATCCGTTAAACTGTTACATAAATAAGTCCTTCATCTGGTTTTATAACAAAAAGCCAAAGGGGAAAGAAAGTCAAGCTGGTTTTTAATATTTTTATATTCCTTGAATCAACTCTATTCAAACTTGAGTATAATGTTATATTATTCATTATGGTGGAGAAATGTGGCCTCAGTGTTCCAAGTGCTGATTCATTGATAACGTCCAGTTCTGAGGCATATGGGCAGTAAATTGGTTTTATAAACTGGCCTGCAGAGTTAGCTGTGCACAACAGCACAAACAATACAAGCATTTGACTTCAGGCGGACTTGGGTCACCCAGAGAAAGATCGTCTCTCCAATGGGTTGCTTTTCCAAAGCTGGTGTTCCAAACAGCAAAAGAACCTGAAAATAATCTTTACTTTCAAACTTCAAAACTGAGGACTGGCCCACGATCAAACCTTAGCTACATAAACCGTGAATTTATCCAAATTAGGGTTAGGGTTAGGTTTAGCAGAGGGCTAAATCGCTGGCTTTGAAAAAGACCAAGACAGGCCAGCAGCACGGTTCAATCCCCGTACCAGCCTCCCCGAACAGGTGCCGGAATGTGGCGACTAGGGCTTTTCACAGTAACTTCATTGAAGCCTACTTGTGACAATAAGTGATTTTCATTTCAAATTAATGCCATTATTCACAGAGTGAGAGGGCAGTGATCAGATGATAGCAGCATGAGATTCACGACCTAGCTGTTTTATCTGCTCATATTAAATCTAAAGCCGCCCGGGTGCTGGAAACTCTCCGAGTGACTGAATCACAGAATGTGTTACAGTGCAATGTGGTTATTTTTTAGTCACAAACGACACCAATCACAACCAATTAAAGCACTGGAGAACTGGGAAGAATCAGTTTACACTAAAACAGGAAACTGGACAAACACTAATACACGCAGGCATTTCATTCTGAAATAATTCACCTTGTTTTTGTTTCCCCTCATTGATAAACATCAAGCTGGAGCCACTCACATGAGCAGAGCAGATAAACAACAAGCCAAGGTTATTTGCACCGTGAAATCTTTGTGCTGCCCACATCGATGGAAAAGATCATGGGCAATGAGCAAATGTCACCGACGCTGACACATATATTTTCTTACGTATTCACAGTAGAAATTTTTTCTGGACCTCAAAGAGTTCACACCGAGTTTTAGAGAGAAATAAAGTTTTTTTTACAATAACATATTTCAGGTAAAGTCGCCAGAGTCCCAGATGACCATAGGTGGCCTTCCCCTTTCAGGGAGAACTGATTGGTGGGGATTTAACCTGAGGGTCACCACACCTCAGGCGAGGGGCAAAGTTGAGAGGGCGGGGCCTTCATGAATAACCTCAGCCGATACGGGAATTGAACCCACTCTGCTGGCCTTGTTCTGCATCACAAACCAGCTGCCCAGCCAACTGAGCTAAACCGGCCCCAACTATTAATTACACAGCAGGAGAGATCCCAGTCGGATCTCCTTTCTGTCGGGATCCAAACTGGCTGACTTTATACAGAAGTTTAGCGAGACAGGGTTTAGGATCACCCCCCCCCTCCACAAAAGCCTTTAACGGGGAGCTCGTATTCAGCGAGGCTCGAGGGCAGTTTAATCATTGTCACTTCATAAGTCCCGTGTGGGTGATGAAAAAACCTCAAATTACGTAACAGAACTAAATGAAACCATCAGAGAATAAGGACTGAGAAACTTAAAGAACTAAAATCCAAATAGTTCCCCGGGGGCTGAGGGCCGACACTCTCGTTTTCTGCAGAAATGAAGTTTTTACAAGGATAAATGGAAAGATCTGGAGCGAATCCAGTTCCCGCTGCTGTCAACTGGACACCAGGAAATGTGTTTCAGTTACTCCAAACCTAACCGGCAACTGGATCGAACCATTCCCATCTTAAACCTCCCACCAATCTCAATCCAGCCTGGTATGGAGGGTGCTAGCTATGAAGAAAGGTTGAGTAGATTAGGATTGTTTTCATTGGAAAGACGGAGGTTGAGGGGGGACCTGATTGAGGTATACAAAATTATGAGAGGTATGGACAGGGTGGATAGCAACAAGCTTTTTCCAAGAGTGGGGGTCAATTACAAGGGGTCACGATTTCAAGGTGAGAGCGGGAAAGTTGAAGGGAGATGTGCGTGGGAAGTTTTTTACACAGAGGGTGGTGGGTTCCTGGAATGCTTTGCCAGCGGAGGTGGTAGAGGCGGGTACGATAGCATCATTTAAGATGCATCTGGACAGATATATGAATGGGCGGGGAACAGAGAGAAGTAGATCCTTGGAAATCCGTGGATAGCACAATCGCTTCACAGCTCCAGGGTCCCAGGTTCGATTCTGGCTTGGGTCACTGTCTGTGCGGAGTCTGCACATCCTCCCCGTGTGTGCGTGGGTTCCCTCCGGGTGCTCCGGTTTCCTTCCACAGTCCAAAGATGTGCAGGTTAGGTGTATTGGCCATGATAAATTGCCCTTAGTGTCCAAAATTGGCCTCAGTGTTGGGTGGGGTTACTGGGTTATGGGGATAGGGTGGAGGTGTTGACCTTGGGTAGGGTGCTCTTTCCAGGAGCCGGTGCAGACTCGATGGGCCAAATGGCCTCCTTCTGCACTGTAAATTCTTTGATATCTATGATATGAAAATAGGCGACAGGTTTAGATAAATGATCTGGATTGGCGCAGGCTGGGAGGGCCGAAGGGCCTGTTCTGGTGCTGTAATTTTCTTTGTTCTTTGTTCTGAACACTATAAAATAGAGCCAGGGTGCAGTGCCAAGGCGCCAGGGTTATAGTGCAGAAAAATGCACAAATTTAATGTAAATGTATTGAAATGAGACTCTAGAAGGCCATAAGACATAGGAGCAGAATTAGGCCAATCAGCCCATTGGGTCTACTCCGTCATTCAATCATGGCTCATATTTTTCTCATCCCCATTCTCCTGCCTTCTCCCCATAAGCTCTGATCCCCTTATTGATCAAATACCTATCTATCTCTGTCTTATAGACACTCAGTGATTTGGCCTCCAGAGCCTTCTGCAGCAAGAGTTCCACAGATTCACCACTCTCTGGCTGAAGAAATTCCTCCTCATCTCTGTTTTAAAAGATTGTCCCTTTAGTCTGAGATTGTGTCCTCTGGTTCTAGTTTTTCCGACAAGTGGGAACATTCTCTCCACGTCCACTCTATCCAGCTATACAGTATCCTATAAGTTTCAATAAGATCCCCCCTCATCCCTTTAAACTCCAATGAGTACAGGACCAGAATCCTCAACCGTTCCTCATACGACAAGCTGTTCATTCCAGGGATCATTCTTATGAACCTCCTCTGGACCTTTTCCAAGGCCAGCACATCCTTCTTTAGATACGGGGCCCAAAACTGCTCACAATAGTCCAAATGGGGTCTGACCAGAGCCTTATACAGACTCAAAAGTACATCCCTGGTCTTGTATTCTAGCCCTCTCGACATGAATGCTAATACTGCATTTGCCTTCCTAACTGCTGACTGAACCTACACGTTAACCTTAAGAGAATCCTGAACAAGGACTCCCAAGTCCCTTTGTGCTTCTGATTTCCTAAGCATCTCCCCATTTTGAAAATAGTCTATACCTCCATATCTCCTTCCAAAGTGCAAAACCTCACACTTTTCCACATTGTATTCCATCTGCTACTTCATTGCCCACTCTCCCAGCCTGTCCAAGTTCTTCTGCAACCTCCTTGCTTCCTCAATACTACCTGTCCCTCTCCAGATCTTTGTATCATCTGCAAACTTAGCAACAGTGCCTTCAGTACCTTCTTCCAAATCATTATATATGTCGTGAAAAACTGTGGTCCCAGCACCGATTCCTGAGGCACCCCCCTAGTCACCGGCTGCCATCCAGAAAAAGATACCTTTATCCCCACTCTCTGCGTTCTGCCAGTCAGCCAATCCTCTGCACATGCCACGATCTTCCCCTGAACAACATGGCTCTTACCTTATTAAACAGTCTCCCATGTGGCACCTTGTCAAGGCTTTCTGGAAATTTAAATAAATCACATCCACTGGTTCTCCTTAGTCTAACTTCCTTGTTACTTCCTCAACGAACTCTAACAGATTTGTCAGACATGACCTCCCTTTGAAAAAGCCATGCTGACTCAGTCCTATTTTATCATATACTTCCAAGTACTCCGCAATCTCATCTTTAATTTCCCATCTTTTGCCTCCCTCCCTTCTTAAACAGCGGTGTTACATTAGCCACTTTCCAGTCCTCTGGGACCCTTCCTGCCTCCAATGATTCTTGAAAGATCATCACCAATGCCTCCATAATCTCTTCAGCTATCTCTTTTTTTAAAATAATTTTTATTCAATTTTTCAACTACAAATTTTCTCCCAACAATATAGAATAAACAGAACCCACCCCCCCCCCCCCCCAATACAAAGCAATAAATTAATAACAATACAAAAAAAAGAAAGTAGCAAACAAACAGTCGCAAAACAAACTCCCTTAACAGATCCCTAACCCCCCCCCCGGGTTGCTGCTGAAGTTGACCACCCTCTAACCCTCCGCCAGGAAATCGAGAAAGTGCTGCCACCGCCGGAAGAACCCTTGTACCGACCCCCTCAGGGCAACTTAACCTTCTCCAGCCTGATGAACCCGGCCATGTCATTGATCCAGGCCTCCGGGCTCGGGGGCTTCGCGTCCCTCCACTGTAAGAGAATCCTACGCCGGGCTACTAGAGACTCAAAGGCCAGAATGCCGGCCTCTCTCGCCTCTTGCACTCCCGGCTCCAATGCTACCCCAAAGATCGCGAGCCCCCAGCCCGGCTCCACCCTGGAACCGACCACCTTCGACAAAGTCCCCGCCACTCCTTCCAAAACCCCTCCAACGCCGGACACGCCCAGAACATGTGGGTGTGGTTCGCCGGGCCTCCTCCCGCACCTGTCCTCTCCCCCCAAAGAACCGGTTCATCCTGGCCGTCAAGCTGAGCCGTGCGCAAGAAGAGGACGAGTTCACCCTCCCCAGGCGTCCGCCCACGTCCCATCGTCAATCTCTTCCCCTAGCTCCACCTCCCACTTCACTTTCAGCTCCTCCACCGAGGCCTCCTCCTCTTCCTGCATCACCTGATAAATTGCCGAAATCCTACCCTCACCGACCCACGTCCCCGAGAGCACCCTATCCTGCACCCGCCTAGGCAGCAGCAACGGGAACTCCGCCACCTGCCGCCTGACAAACACCCTAATCTGCATATACCTGAAAGCATTCCCGGGGGAGGCCCCACTTCCCCTCCAACTCCTCTAAGGTCACAAACTTCCCATCGAGGAAAAGGTCCCCCATCCGCCTGATGCCTGCCATATGCCAACTCAAAAACCCACCGTCTATTCTCCCTGGTGCAAACCGGTGATTGCCCCGTATCGGGACCCACACTGAGGCCCTCACCTCCCCCCGATGCCGCCTCCACTGACCCCAGATTTTGAGGGTAGCCACCACTACTGGACTCATCGAGTACCTTGCCGGGGGAGTGGGAGCGGGGCCGTCACCAGCGCTTCCAAAGTCGTGCCCACACAGGACGCCTCCAACCTCTTCCATCCGGCACCCTCTCCCTCCATCACCCACCCATGGATCATTGCCACATTTGCAGCCCAGTAGTAACCACACGAGTTGGGCAACGCCAACCCACCTACCTCCTCACCCTCGGGTCTCCCCCCCGCACTCGCCCCCCCCCGCACTCGCCCCCCCCCTCGCCCCCCCGCCCCCCGCACTCGCCCCCCCGCACTCGCCCCCCACCGCACTCTCCCTCCCTCCCTCCCTCCCCGCCCTCCCTCCCTCCCCCTCCCTCCCTCCCTCTCTCCCTCCCCCCCTCTCTCCCTCCCTCTCTCCGGCTCTCCCCCTCCCTCCCTCCCTCCCTCCCTCCCCCTCCCTCCTCCCTCCCTCTCCCCCTCTCAACTCCGCAACCCCCCACCCCAACAAACGCCGGGTCTCTTCCTTCTTCCCCCCCCCCCCCCCCCCCCCCAATGCCGGGTTGCTCTTCTCCCCCTCCCCCCCATGCCGGGTCGCTCTTCTCCCCCCCCCATGCCGGGTCGCTCTTCCCCCCCCCCCCCCCCCATGCCGGGTCGCTCTCCCCCACCCCATGCCGGGTCGCTCCCCCCCCCCCCCCATACCGGGTCGCTCCCCCCCCCCCCACCCCCCATGCCGGGTCGCTCTCCCCCCCCCATGCCGGGTCGCTCCCCCCCCCCCCCCATGCCGGGTCGCTCTTCTCCACCCCCCCCACCCATGCCGGGTCGCTCTTCTCCCCCCCCCCCCATGCCGGGTCGCTCTTCTCCCCCCCCCCCCATGCCGGGTCGCTCTTCTTCCCCCTCCCACCCACTGGGTCTCTCTCTCTCCCCACCACACAAACGCCGGGACTCGCCACTTCCGCAGCGGGTGAAACTGACGCCTATCGCGTCAGTCCGCTGCTGGCCCTTTCGGGAACGGAGATTATCGGCATAAAAGAAGGCCCCGACGCCGGAGTCATGCGCACCGCTTTTTCCCGCCGGAAATGGGCGTCACGTCGGTCCGCGGAGAATTTCGCCCCTGATCCGCCAACTTAAGGTGCGTCTCCTGGAGCATAGCCACGTCCGCACCCAGCCCCTTCAAATACGCCAAGACCCGGGACTGCTTCTCCGGTCCATTCAGCCCCCTCACGTTCCATGTGACCAGCCGAAAATGGGGGGTCTTCCCCCTCCCTCTGCGCCGGTCAGCCATAGCTCTCCCTCAGCTCACCACGTGCCCGCAGAACCCCCCAGGTCCCCCTCCATCACCAGCAGTTCCCCTTCAGCCTCTACAGCAGCAACCTGGTATCCCCCCCAGTCCCACCCCCCAAGCCCCCCCAAGCCCCCCCCCCCAAGCTAGGGCCCCCCCTAGCTGCGTAACCCCTTCCATTGTACTTCCGTAAGTCAGCCGACTCCTGCTGACCCCGGCTGCTCCTGCCATCCCAGCGACCCCCCCCCCCCAAGCAACACAACCACCACTCCCCCCCACCCAGTACCGGCCCCGCCCACAGCTCCTCCAGCGCGGGAGAAAAGCCGTCCCAAACCCCGCCCCGACCCAACACGCGGGAAAAGACGAGCACATGACCCAACAGGACTGCGAAACCGCTCCCCAACCCTCCACCAGTGTATAAGAAAAACGAGAAAGCACCCAAATAAACAAATAACAGTCCCAAAAAGCGAAAAAGCAGAACAGCAAAAAGGCATCATCAAATACAACCAATAAAGCGAAAGGATACCAAGGAGGACAAAGCCTCCGGGCTGTGTACATCATTCCCTAGCCCCCAGTCCTCAGTTCGAGTCCAGCTTATCTGCCTGGACAAAAGCCCAGGCCTCCACCGGAGAGTCAATGTAAAGCTGGCAGTCTTTATACGTGACCCAGAGGCGTGCCGGCTGTAACAGGCCAAACTTCACTCCCTTCTTGTGAAGCACTGCCTTCGTCCGATTAAACCCAGCCCTTCTCTTTGCCACCTCCGCGCTCCAGTCCTGATAGATCCTGATCTCCGCGTTTTCCCACCTGCTGCTCCTCTCCTTCTTCGCCCATCTCAGCACGCACTCACGGTCAACAAAGCGGTGGAAAAGGACCAGTACCGCCCTAGGCGGCTCGTTCGGCCTGGGTTTCCTCAACAGCACTCGATGGGCCCCCTCCAGCTCCAAGGATCCTTGGAACGGCCCCATGCCCATTAACGAGTTCAGCATCACAGCCACGTGGGCCCCGAAATCCAAACCTTCCAGCCCCTCCGGGAGGCCCAAAATCCGCAGGTTTTTCCGACGGGAGCGGTTCTCCATCTCCTCCATCCTCGCTGACCACTTCTTGTGGAACGCCTCGTGCGACTCCACCTTCACCGCCAGGCCCAGGGGTTCGTTCTCACTCTCCGAGGCCTTTTGCCGTAGCTCTGGGATCTCCGCACCCTGAGCCGTTGAGTCGCCGTGAGCCTCTTGTGTACTGGAGCTACAATTCAAGTTCCCAATCCTCTGCTGAACTAGTTAAAACCCTCCCGAAGAGCATTAGCAAATTTCCCCCCCAGGATATTAGTACCCCTCTGGTCCAGGTGTAGACCAGTTCGTTTGTAGAGGTCCAACCTACCCCAGAATGAGCCCCAATTATCCAGGCATCTGAAACCCTCCCTCCTGCATCATCCCTGCAGCCACGTGTTCAACTGCTCTCTCTCCCTATTCCTACTCGCTCGAGGAATAGTCCAGTCCATCACGCAAACCAGCCTCCCATCCATTGACTCTATCTATAATTCCCGCTGCCTCAGAAAGGCAGACAGCATAATTAAGGACCCCATGCACCACGGACATACTCTCTTCCACCTCCTTCCATCAGGAAAAAGGTACCAAAGTTTGAGGTCACACACAACCGACTCAAGACCAGCTTCTTCCCTACTGCCATCAGACCTTTGAATGGACCTACCTCGTATTAAGTTGATCTTTTCTCTACTCTTGCTATAACTGTAACATTATATTCTGCAGTCCCTCCTTCCCTATGTACGGTATGCATTGTCTGTACAGCATGAAAGAAACAATACTTTTCAATGTATACTAATACATGTGACAATAATAAATCAAAACGAATCAAATCAAAAATGGGGATATTTGCTGACGGCAATGTTCAGCTCCATTCTTGACTCATCAGATACCGAAGCAGTCCATGTCCATGTGCAGCAAGGCCTGGAAGTGACAGTAACACTGGTGCCACACAGGTGCCAGGCAATGGCCATCTCCAATAAGGCAGAATCTAACCATCGCCCTGTGACATTCAATGGCATTAATATCACTGAATCCCTACTATCAACATCCTGGGGGTTATCATTGATTGCAACGGTTCAAGAAAGCAGCTCAGAACCACCTTTAAAAGCTAAGCTTCCCATGGGCTGACAATTAGATTTATGGAAGGAATACCAGAGTTCATGGTCTTGGTAGCTAAACGCACAGCTGTCAATGGAGAAACAATAAAAATAAGGAATTCTCTAGAGGCCAGAATTAAAGCAGCTCAGATATCTCAGAGGGCGGTAGGACTGGAAGAGATTAAAGATATAGGGAGTGATGAAAACATTCAGGAGGTAGGGAGCGATGAAGATATTAAAGCAATGTGGAGCGGTGAAGAGTTCAGGGATCAGTAAAGAGGTGGGGAGCAATGAAAAGATGAGAGAGCAATGAAGAGATTTGGAAGCCGTGAAGAGATTAAGAGATGGGGAGCGGTGAAGAGATTAGAGAGATAGGGAGCGGTGAAGAGATGGCGAGATCGAGAGCGGTGAAGAGATTGGAGAGATAGGGAGCGGTGAAGAGATTAGAGAGATAGGGAGCGGTGAAGAGATTAGAGAGATAGGGAGCGGTTAGAGATTAGAGAGATAGGGAGCGGTGAAGAGATTAGAGGGATAGGGAGCGGTGAAGAGATTTGGGATAGGGAGGAGTGAAGAGATTAAAGAGATAGGGAGCGGTGAAGAATTTAGAGAGATAGGGAGCAGTGAAGAGATTAAGAGAGAGGGAGCGGTGAAGAGATTAGAGAGATAGGCAGTGAAGAGATTAGAGAGATAGGGAGCGGTGAAGAGATTTGGGAGATTGGGAGGAGTGAAGAGATTGGAGAGATAGGGAGCGGTGAAGAGATTGGAGAGATAGGGAGCGGTTAAGAGATTTGGGAGATAGGGAGTAGTGAAGAGATTAGAGAGATAGGGAGCAGTGAAGAGATTAGAGCGATAGGGAGCGGTGAAGAGATTTGGGAGATTGGGAGGAGTGAAGAAATTGGAGAGATAGGGAGCGGTGAAGAGATTGGAGAGATAGGGAGCGGTTAAGAGATTTGGGAGATAGGGAGTGGTGAAGAGATTAGAGAGATAGGGAGCAGTGAAGAGATTAGAGCGAGAGGGAGCGGTGAAGAGATTAGAGAGATAGAGAGCGATAAAGAGATTAGAGCGCAATGAAGGCGCAGCATCGTAGCACAGCGGTTAGCACATTGTTTCACTGCTCCAGGGTCCCAGGTTCGATTCCCCGCTGGGTCACTGTCTGTGCGGAGTCAGCACGTTCTCCCTGTGTGTGGGTTTCCTCCGGGTACTCCGGTTTCCTCCTACAGTCCAAAGATGTGCAGGTTAGGTGGATTGGCCTTGATAAATTGCCCTTAGAGTCCAAAATGGTCAGGTGGGGTTACTGTGTAACGGTGATAGGGTGGAGGCATGATCTTAAGTGGGGTGCTCTTTCCAAGGGCCGGTGCAGACCCGATGGGCCGAATAAACTCTTTCTGCAGTGTCAATTATATGATAATGAAGAGATTCTGGAGCATTGAGGAGATTAGAGAGATAGGGAGTGGTTAAGAGATCAGAGAGATAGGGAGCGGTGAAGAGATCAGAGCAATAGGGAGCGGTGAAGAGATTAGAGTGATAGGGAGCGGTGAGGAGATTAGAGAGATCGGGAGCAGTGAAGAGATTAGAGAGATAGGGAGCGATGAAGAGGTTAGAGAGATAGGGAGCGGTGAAGAGATGAGAGAGATAAAGAGTGTGAAGAGATTAGAGAGATAGGGAGCGGTGAAGAGGTTAGAGAGATAGGGAGCAGTGAAGAGATGAGAGAGATAGGGAGCGGTGAAGAGATTAGAGAGATAGAGAGCGGTGAAGAGATTAGAGAGATAAAGAGCGGTGAAGAGATTAGAGAGATAGGGAGCGGTGAAGAGATTAGAGAGATAGGGATCAGTGAAGAATTAGAGAGATTGGGAGAGGTGAAGAGATTAGAGAGATAGGGAGCGGTGAAGAGATGAGAGAGATAAAGAGCGTGAAGAGATTAGAGAGATAGGGAGCGGTGAAGAGATTAGAGAGATAGGGAGCAGTGAAGAGATTAGAGCGAGAGGGAGCGGTGAAGAGATTAGAGAGATAGAGAGCGATAAAGAGATTAGAGCGCAATGAAGGCGCAGCATCGTAGCACAGCGGTTAGCACATTGTTTCACTGCTCCAGGGTCCCAGGTTCGATTCCCGCTGGGTCACTGTCTGTGCGGAGTCAGCACGTTCTCCCTGTGTGTGGGTTTCCTCCGGGTACTCCGGTTTCCTCCTACAGTCCAAAGATGTGCAGGTTAGGTGGATTGGCCTTGATAAATTGCCCTTAGAGTCCAAAATGGTCAGGTGGGGTTACTGTGTAACGGTGATAGGGTGGAGGCATGATCTTAAGTGGGGTGCTCTTTCCAAGGGCCGGTGCAGACCCGATGGGCCGAATAAACTCTTTCTGCAGTGTCAATTATATGATAATGAAGAGATTCTGGAGCATTGAGGAGATTAGAGAGATAGGGAGTGGTTAAGAGATCAGAGAGATAGGGAGCGGTGAAGAGATCAGAGCAATAGGGAGCGGTGAAGAGATTAGAGTGATAGGGAGCGGTGAGGATTAGAGAGATCGGGAGCAGTGAAGAGATTAGAGAGATAGGGAGCGATGAAGAGGTTAGAGAGATAGGGAGCGGTGAAGAGATGAGAGAGATAAAGAGTGTGAAGAGATTAGAGAGATAGGGAGCGGTGAAGAGGTTAGAGAGATAGGGAGCAGTGAAGAGATGAGAGAGATAGTGAGCGGTGAAGAGATTAGAGAGATAGGGAGCGGTGAAGAGATTAGAGAGATAAAGAGCGGTGGAGAGATTAAAGAGATAGGGAGCGGTGAAGAGATTAGAGAGATAGGGATCAGTGAAGAATTAGAGAGATTGGAGAGGTGAAGAGATTAGAGAGATAGGGAGCGGTGAAGAGATGAGAGAGATAAAGAGCGTGAAGAGATTAGAGAGATAGGGAGCGGTGAAGAGATTAGAGAGATAGGGAGCAGTGAAGAGATGAGAGAGATAAAGAGCGGTGAAGGATTAGAGAGATAGGGAGCGGTGAAGAGATTAGAGAGATAAAGAGCGGTGGAGAGATTAAAGAGATAGGGAGCGGTGAAGAGATTAGAGAGATAGGGAGCGGTGAACAGTTTAGAGAGATAGTGAGCGGTGAAGAGATTGAGAGATAGGGAGCGGTGAAGAGATTAGAGAGATAGGGAGCGGTGAAGAGATTAGAGAGATAGGGAGCGGTGAACAGTTTAGAGAGATAGTGAGCGGTGAAGAGATTAGAGAGTTAAGGAGCGGTGAAGAGATTAGAGAGATAGGGATCAGTGAAGAATTAGAGAGATTGGGAGCGGTGAAGAGATTAGAGAGATAGGGAGCGGTGAAGAGATGAGAGAGGTAAAGAGCGTGAAGAGATTAGAGAGATAGGGAGCGGTGAAGAGATTAGAGAGATAGGGAGCAGTGAAGAGATGAGAGAGATAAAGAGCGTGAAGAGATTAGAGAGATAGGGAGCGGTGAAGAGATTAGAGAGATAGGGAGCAGTGAAGAGATGAGAGAGATAAAGAGCGGTGAAGAGATTAGAGAGATAAAGAGCGGTGGAGAGATTAAAGAGATAGGGAGCGGTGAAGAGATTAGAGAGATAGGGAGCGGTGAACCGTTTAGAGAGATAGTGAGCGGTGAAGAGATTAGAGAGATAGGGAGCGGTGAAGAGATTAGAGAGATAGGGAGCGGTGAAGAGATTAGAGAGATAGGGAGCGGTGAACAGTTTAGAGAGATAGTGAGCGGTGAAGAGATTAGAGAGTTAAGGAGCGGTGAAGAGATTAGAGAGATAGGGATCAGTGAAGAATTAGAGAGATTGGGAGCGGTGAAGAGATTAGAGAGATAGGGAGCGGTGAAGAGATGAGAGAGATAAAGAGCGTGAAGAGATTAGAGAGATAGGGAGCGGTGAAGAGATTAGAGAGATAGGGAGCAGTGAAGAGATGAGAGAGATAAAGAGCGTGAAGAGATTAGAGAGATAGGGAGCGGTGAAGAGATTAGAGAGATAGGGCAGTGAAGAGATGAGAGAGATAAAGAGCGGTGAAGAGATTAGAGATAGGGAGCGGTGAAGAGATTAGAGAGATAAAGAGCGGTGGAGAGATTAAAGAGATAGGGTGGGAAGAGATTAAAGAGATAGGGAGCAGTGAAGAGATTAGAGAGATAGGGAGCGGTGAAGAGATTAGAGAGATAGGGAGCGGTGAACAGTTTAGAGAGATAGTGAGTGGTGAAGAGATTAGAGAGTTAAGGAGCGGTGAAGAGATTAGAGAGATAGGGATCAGTGAAGAATTAGAGAGATTGGGAGCGGTGAAGAGATTAGAGAGATAAAGTGCGGTGAAGAGATTAGAGAGATAGGGAGCGGTGAAGAGATTAGAGAGATAGGGATTGGTGAAGAGATTAGAGAGATAGGGAGCGGTGAAGAGATTAGAGTGATAGGGAGCGGTGAAGAGATTAGAGAGATAGGGAACGGTGAAGAGTTTAGAGAGATAAAGAGCGGTGAAGAGATTAGAGAGATAGGGAGCGGTGAAGAGATTAGATAGATAGGGAGCGGTGAAGAGATTAGAGAGATAGGAACGGTGTAGAGAGAGAGATAGGGAGGAGTGAAGAGATTAGAGAGACAGGGGACGGTGAAGAGTTTAGAGAGATAGGGAACAGTGAAGAGATGAAAGATTAATGTAGCAGCAAGGCCAGGAACAAATTTGAAAATAAGGATGAGAAGTTTAAAGTTGAGGTGTGGCAATACTGGGAGACAGTGTAGGCCAATGATCACAGTGTGACGTGTAGTCAGCACATGGCGGTAATGATATGGGTAGTAGACTTTTGGATGACCTCAAGTTTACACAATCAGCCAACTGGAATCATTACAAGTTACCAGAGCAATGTAGCAAAAAAAAAAAAAAAAAAAAATTCTGGGGAAGATTAACTACTCAGTTTGCACCTGGACTTCTAAGGAGAAACCACCTGGTCTCTCCCCCAAATGTTGTGATGTATTCCCAATTTAGCCAGCAGTAGATTGATGGTGAATTTCATCGATTAGTCTCCACAATCATAGAACGCTTGTAGATGGTCAGAAGGCTGGCTGCTTTTACCCTCATTATCTCCAGAATTCGGAAGTTAATGTCAGCAATTTTCCCATTGTTTTGACACAGAGCATACATTAATGAACAGTTTCAGAGATGCTGGTCAATGTGGTACCACAGGCTGCTTCTACCATCCGCTGCAACATGGCCTCTATCAGTCACCATGCGAATACAGGAGCAGACAAGTAACCTCTTCTGAGAAAAGCCCTTCAAAAAAACAAGTTTCTGACACCCACACTTTACATTGATTGGTGACAGCTCAAATAAACCCTGCCTTCTGGGTATTCACGGCCTCCTGGGTATTCACGGCCTCCTGGGTATTCACGGCCTCCTGGATAGACAGGGCCTTCTGGGTATTCATGGCCTCCTGGGTATTCACGGCCTCCTGGGTATTCACGGCCTCCTGGGTATTCACAGCATCCTGGGTAGACAAGGCCTCTTGGGTATTCACGGCCTTCTGGGTAGACAAGGCCTCCTGGGTATTCACGGCCTTCTGGGTAGACAAGGCCTCCTGGGTATTCACGGCCTGCTGGGTATTCACAGCCTCCTGGGTAGACAGGGCCTCCTGGGTAGACAGGGCCTCGGGCCTCCTGGGTAGACAGCGGCTCCTGGGTAGACAGCGTTACCTGGGTAGTCAAGGCCTCCAGGGTATTCACGGCCTTCTGGGTATTCACAGCCTCCTGGGTAGACAAGGCCTCCTGGGTATTCATGGCCTCCTAGGTATTCATGGCCTCCTGGGTATTCATGGCCTCCTGGGTAGACAGGGCCTCCTGGGTAGAGGGGCCTCCTGGGTATTCACGGCCTTCTGGGTATTCACGGCCTCCTGGGTATTCATGGCCTCCTGGGTATTCACGGCCTCCTGGGTAGACGGGGCCTCCTGGGTAGACAGGGCCTTCTGGGTAGACAGGGCCTCCTGGGTATTCACAGCCTCCTGGATAGACAGGGCCTCCTGGGTATTCACGGCCTCCTGGATAGACACAGTCTCCTGGGTAGACAGGGCCTCCTGGGTAGATTGGGCCTCCTGGGTAGACAGGGCCTCGGGCCTCCTGGGATTACAGGGCCTCCTGGGTAGACAGCGTCTCCTGGGTAGACAGCGTCTCCTGGGTAGATAGCGTCTCCTGGGTAGACAGGGGCTCGGGCCTCCTGGGTAGACAGGGCCTCCTGGGTAGACAGCGTCTCCTGGGTAGACAGCGTCTCCTGGGTAGACAGGGCCTCGGGCTGGGTGACAGGGCCTCCTGGGTAGACAGGGGCTCGGGCCTCCTGGGTAGACAGGGCCTCCTGGGTAGACAGCGTCTCCTGGGTAGACAGCGTCTCCTGGGTAGACAGGGCCTCCTGGGTGGGCAGGACCTCCTGGGTAGACAGCATCTCCTGGTTAGACAGCGTCTCCTGGGTAGACAGGGCCTCCTGGGTATTCACAGCCTCCTGGATAGACACAGTCTCCTGGGTAGACAGGGCCTCCTGGGTAGACAGGGCCTCCTGGGTAGACAGGGGCTCGGGCCTCCTGGGTAGACAGGGCCTCCTGGGTAGAAAGCGTCTCCTGGGTAGATAGCGTCTCCTGGGTAGACAGGGGCTCGGGCCTCCTGGGTAAACAGGGCCTCCTGGGTAGACAGCGTCTCCTGGGTAGACAGGGCCTCCTGGGTGGGCAGGACCTCCTGGGTAGACAGCATCTCCTGGTTAGACAGCGTCTCCTGGGTAGACAGCGTCTCCTGGGTAGACAGCGTCTCCTGGGTAGACAGCATCTCCTGGGTAGACAGGGCCTCCTGGGTATTCATGGCCTCCTGGGTATTCACGGCCTCCTGGGTATTCACGGCCTCCTGGGTATTCACAGCATCCTGGGTAGACAAGGCCTCCTGGGTATTCACGGCCTTCTGGGTAGACAAGGCCTCCTGGGTATTCATGGCCTTCTGGGTAGACAAGGCCTCCTGGGTATTCACGGCCTGCTGGGTATTCACAGCCTCCTGGGTAGACAGGGCCTCCTGGGTAGACAGGGCCTCGGGCCTCCTGGGTAGACAGCGGCTCCTGGGTAGACAGCGTTACCTGGGTAGTCAAGGCCTCCAGGGTATTCACGGCCTTCTGGGTATTCACAGCCTCCTGGGTAGACAAGGCCTCCTGGATATTCACGGCCTCCTAGGTATTCATGGCCTCCTGGGTATTCATGGCCTCCTGGGTAGACAGGGCCTCCTGGGTAGAGGGGCCTCCTGGGTATTCACGGCCTTCTGGGTATTCACGGCCTCCTGGGTATTCATGGCCTCCTGGGTATTCACGGCCTCCTGGGTAGACAGGGCCTCCTGGGTAGACAGGGCCTTCTGGGTAGACAGGGCCTCGTGGGTATTCACAGCCTCCTGGATAGACAGGGCCTCCTGGGTATTCACGGCCTCCTGGATAGACACAGTCTCCTGGGTAGACAGGGCCTCCTGGGTAGACTGGGCCTCCTGGGTAGACAGGGCCTCGGGCCTCCTGGGATTACAGGGCCTCCTGGGTAGACAGCGTCTCCTGGGTAGACAGCGTCTCCTGGGTAGATAGCGTCTCCTGGGTAGACAGGGGCTCGGGCCTCCTGGGTAGACAGGGCCTCCTGGGTAGACGGCGTCTCCTGGGTAGACAGCGTCTCCTGGGTAGACAGGGCCTCGGGCCTGCTGGGTGACAGGGCCTCCTGGGTAGACAGGGGCTCGGGCCTCCTGGGTCGACAGGGCCTCCTGGGTAGACAGCGTCTCCTGGGTAGACAGCGTCTCCTGGGTAGACAGGGCCTCCTGGGTGGGCAGGACCTCCTGGGTAGACAGCATCTCCTGGTTAGACAGCGTCTCCTGGGTAGACAGGGCCTCCTGGGTATTCACAGCCTCCTGGATAGACACAGTCTCCTGGGTAGACAGGGCCTCCTGGGTAGACAGGGCCTCCTGGGTAGACAGGGGCTCGGGCCTCCTGGGTAGACAGGGCCTCCTGGGTAGAAAGCGTCTCCTGGGTAGATAGCGTCTCCTGGGTAGACAGGGGCTCGGGCCTCCTGGGTAAACAGGGCCTCCTGGGTAGACAGCGTCTCCTGGGTAGACAGGGCCTCCTGGGTGGGCAGGACCTCCTGGGTAGACAGCATCTCCTGGTTAGACAGCGTCTCCTGGGTAGACAGCATCTCCTGGTTAGACAGCGTCTCCTGGGTAGACAGCATCTCCTGGGTAGACAGGGCCTCCTGGGTATTCACAGCCTCCTGGATAGACACAGTCTCCTGGGTAGACAGGGCCTCCTGGGTAGACTGGGCCTCCTGGGTAGACAGGGGCTCGGGCCTCCTGGGTAAACAGGGCCTCCTGGGTAGATAGCGTCTCCTGGGTAGACAGGGGCTCGGGCCTCCTGGGTAAACAGGGCCTCCTGGGTAGACTGGGCCTCCTGGGTAGACAGGGCCTCGGGCCTGCTGGGTGACAGGGCCTCCTGGGTAGACAGGGTCTCCTGGGTAGACAGCGTCTCCTGGGTAGACAGGGCCTCCTGGGTGGGCAGGACCTCCTGGGTAGACAGCGTCTCCTGGGTAGACAGCATCTCCTGGGCAGACAGCGTCTCCTGGGTAGACAGGGCCTCCTGGGTAGACAGCGTTTCCTGGGTGGACAGGACCTCCTGGGTAGACAGCATCTCCTGGGTAGACGGCGTTTCCTGGGTGGACAGGGCCTCCTGGGTGGGCAGGGCCTCCTGGGTGGACAGGGCCTCCTGGGTAGACAGGGCCTCCTGGGTAGACAGGGCCTCCTGGGTGGACAGGGCCTCCTGGGTGGACAGGGCCTCCTGGGGGACTGGGCCTCCTGGGTGGACAGGGCCTCCTGGGTAGACAGGGCCTCCTGGGTGGACAGGGCCTCCTGGCTTCTCCTGACCTGAGAAATGTCCCTTTGATTCCACATTTTTTCTGAGGATTGTTAATTTCTGCATGGTCCCAAGCCTGCAGTTCAAAAGTTAGAATGTCACTTTATTGCAAATTTGCGATACATTTCTGTGAACAACACAGGACAAAGATTTGTAGAGCAGGCGTGGGAGATGCATCCTCGTACCACCGATACCCAAACCACCTTTCTGTACACTGCGGAATCTCCCAGTGCCGCCGCGAATATTGAAGGAAGTTAGGGCTTTTTTTTATCACAGTTTAATCAAGAAAAATCTCCATGGATTTACAATGAAACAATGCAATCAAACAGATACCTCAGCATCAGGCAGATCTGAGGTGTACAAGCTGCTTTTCATGAACTGAGTTTTTTTGGGCTACAAAATATCATCAGAAATTGAAAAACTTACGAGTGGATTCCCCCTCCCTGGAAAATAAAATATTATAAATCATTAAAAACAGTTGGATATTTAAAGTAAGATCCCTTAAAGATGCTGCGAGGAGCTCAAACTAATCTTCCTTTTGTATTCATTGACCCATAAATGTATCTTGGCGTTCTTCCACGTAACACCAGGGGGCTTGGATTTAGAGGAGAATGGGAGGATCAGTGAGCGGCACGTGGACAGCAGTGATTTCTGTGGAGTAAAACTTCATGCTTTACTTAGCTTCAATATGCTGCACAGCCGACTGCAAACGCTAAAGCCTGCAGCCTGTAACCACAGAGACGAAAGAGATCTTGCCTCTAATTAAGAGGGGTGAAAGGTGAATTGAACCTCACTGCTTGGCAGGGCTAAGTCCTGGAAAGTAGAAAGATTTGGGAAAACACCAGGGAGGAGCAGTTCAGCTTGTTGAAGAGCCTGAAAACAGGATTAAAATTAAAGGGACTGGTCATTGTTGGCAGTAGGATATAGTGTCATTCAGGGAGCTTAGGGAAAAGGGTGAGAGAGAGAGAGAGACAGAGAGAGGGAGAGAGAGAATAAAACTGGACTTCACGTTCAGAAGGAAGAAGTGAGAGACAGATCTTCAAGCAACATGTCACTGGTTGGCACTGCTGTTGCCACAGTGGTGCTTCTATTTGTCCTGATCTTACAATATTCCAGCTGTTCTGGAGATCCCAGTCACCCAAGGCTGCGTCTATCACATAAAGGTGAGTGCACACGTACTGTTATTTAATGTAGAACAATAACTCATTGATACATTCTGTTTGCTAACAAACTAGTTATTTAATTTTGCCTCTGCAGTAATTGTTTTAAGATCATTACAAACACATTTATTGGAGCCAAAATGGATTTTGTGGAGACTGCAACAAGTGATAAAGACGTGCATCAAATTTCACCAACAATAGACATTTACTTAATCTGATGAGTGAAATGGAATTTTAATCTTTGCTTTAAGCAGCCATTTGGACATTTTGAGAGCAATATTTTATGGGGCTAATAGTATCAACTTTCTGTGAATCAGTGCAGCTCCTGTTTAACAACAAAACTAATAGGTTAATCCATTGAATTGTCCCAGCTGTTTAAAAAGTTTAATTTCTTTGAATTGCTATCCTGGAGAATTTATTGATGAACTGACTCACTCAGGTAGAATGTCTTCGACTTGCTCTGAGAGCCCTCTCTCTGTAGATATTTGTATTATTTAACACCTTTGCAAAATAATCTTTCACTTTTATTAACACAAAACATGATGAAATACAGAAATATTGAGTTCAGCATCGATTGATTATTGAATTGTTGTCAAAAACTAAAAATAATGTAATTTCAACTTTGGTTACTAAGAAGATGGGAAATATCAGGAAGGTGACATTCTGCTTCCAATGTTTTTGTGGTGATGTCGGTTACCCGCTATTCTCTCAGAATTTCCAACCCTTTCCTATTTTACACATTTAAACGTCTGGGTTGAGATAAGAAGGTGGTCGATGCTGTGCTGATAGAGTTGACAATATCATGTTGATTGGTCAGACAACACGCGATCGATGCCATTGATATAAGAAGTCAATCCACAGCCAATGCTCTAGTCTGTGTGGTTCTCTCCAGTACTGTGGCTTGGGGGTGTCGCCTGAGGTTGGGGATCGAAGCTCTCATTCCGACAGAATTTTAATGTTTGCAGTTTTGCGGGGCAGCACGGTGGCACAGTGGTTAGCATTGCTGCCTACGGCGCTGAGGACCCGGGTTCGAATCCCGGCCCTGGGTCACTGTCCGTGTGGAGTTTGCACATTCTTCCCGTGTCTGCGTGGGTTTCACCCCCACAACCCAAAGATGTGCAGGATAGGTAGATTGGCCACTCTAAATTGCCCCTTAATTGGAAAAAATAATTGGGTACTCTAAATTTTTTTATTTTTTAAAAAATGTTTGCAGTTTTGCCGAATTGTGAATTCTTCATCTCTGACATGTACCCTCACAATTTCACGTAGTCATGCAGGGGGATAGTACCATTTGGATGGAAAGCTGGAGAAATGGCCGGGGAGCTGCAGCAGGAGGTACCAGCACGAGGGCAGGACCTTCCTTAAATACAACTGGCAAGGTTCCCAGCTAAACAGGTCCCGGGCAATTCAATGAATTTATGCCAGCACAGCATCGGGCTGCCCAATTGGTGGCAATACAAGACTGCGGGGCAGCAGGGTAGCATGGTGGTTAGCATAAATGCTTCACAGCTCCAGGGTCCCAGGTTCGATTCCCGGCTGGGTCACTGTCTGTGCGGGTCTGCACGTCCTCCCCTGTGTGCGTGGGTTCCCTCCGGGTGCTCCGGTTTCCTCCCATCCAAAGATGTGCGGGTTAGGTGGATTGGCCATGCTAAATTGCCCGTAGTGTCCTAAAAAGTAAGGTTAAGGGGGGGTTGTTGGGTTACGGGTATAGGGTGGATACGTGGGTTTGAGTAGGGTGATCATGGCTCGGCACAACATTGAGGGCCGAAGGGCCTGTTCTGTGCTGTACTGTTCTATGTTCTATGTTCTACTGCGCATAGGTGGAGTGCAGTTTTTAGGGGCAACAACTCTGATTATCTTTGTCGAGTAATCCTGCTCCCCTGGACACATGGAAATATTTTTGAGCTAACCTAAGTTTGAAGGGACTTAGCTTCTTGTTGAATAGTTTGTAATGAGTGGAGTGTTCGCAGTGGGCACGAGAAATGGCTTTGGGATCCTATCAATAAAATAGGATCTAAATTTCAATTTCTTTACACGCAGATACTCCAGCTGCTGGGAAATGGTCACAGGCTGTAAATTAATTCATTAACTTCCATCCCCAGATGGTTGAAATTTCCGCTTATACCTTTAAACATGTGGGAGTTCAGTGTATAAACTGTTTTTAACTGAGTTCTTCTTTAAAGAAGCCAATTAAACCTTCAAAGATAAAAAAAAATCTATTCCTGATAAGTGTATTTTCAGCCATGAGATCTTTTCCCTGTTACTGACTGACAGGGATTCTGTCTGCCGCAATATCTCCAGAAATATCTGAATCTTATCACAGAAACACTCTGGCAATGATACATTTCAGACATTGGTCCATTGGTCACTTCCTTTCACTGTGCGTGCTGAACTTCATGCTGAGCTATTTACTCAAAGTGTATCTATTAGATCCAGATTAAGTTGCTGATTCTGGCCAGTGTTTTCTGTTTGTATTTCAGATTTGCACCCTCATATTTTTTTTAAATCTCCTCTTTACCATTACAAGTAATTTCCTCTGGGATTGTCCCTACCCCTCAGAGGGAGGATGAGCCAGCAATGGAGGAAAGACTGTAAAAGCTGGAAACGGGAGAAAATCACACCCACAGAAAACACTGATTCATAATCGAGGCATTCATTAATCTATCTCATTAATGCCTCAAGAACAGGATTGTTTGCTACCATGGAAAACATTGGTTTCGCAATAAAAAATCTCAAAATCCAGAATTCCAGTGATCATTAATCATGAGTTGGCACTGCTGCCTCACAGTGCCAGGGACCCGGTTAACACTGCAGTCTCACAGTGCCAGGGACCCGGGTTAACACTGCTGTCTCACAGTGCCAGTGACCCGGGTTAACACTGCTCTCTCACAGTGCCAGGGACCCGGTTAGCACTGCTGCCTCACAGTGCCAGGGACCCGGGTTAACACTGCTGTCTCTCAGTGCCAGGGACCCGGGTTAGCACTGCTGTCTCACAGTGCCAGGGACCTGGGTTAACACTGCTGACTCACAGCGCCAGGGACCCAGGTTAGCACTGCTGTCTCACTGTGCCAAGGACCCGGGTTAACACTGTTGTCTCACAGTGCCAGGGACCCGGGTTAACACTGCTGTCTCACAGGGCCAGGGACCCGGGTTAGCACTGCTGCCTCACAGCACCAGGGACCCGGGTTAACACTGCTGTCTCACAGTGCCAGGGACCCGGGTTAACACTGCTGCCTCACAGTGCCAGGGACCCGGGTTAGCACTGCTGTCTCAGAGTGCCAGGGACCCGGGTTAGCACAGCTGTCTCACAATGCCAGGGGCCCGGGTTAACACTGCTGTCTCACAGTGCCAGGGACCCAGGTTAACACTGCTGTCTCACAGTGCCAGGGACCCGGGTTAGCACTGCTGCCTCACAGTGCCAGGGACCCGGGTTAACACTGTTGTCTCACAGTGCCAGGGATCCGGGTTAACACTGCTGCCTCACAGTGCCAGGGACTCGGATTAACCCTGCTGCCTCACAGTGCCAGGGTTCCGGGTTAGCATTACTGCCTCACAGTGCCAGGTTTCCAGGTTGGCACTGCTGCCTCACAGTGCCAGGGACACGGGTTAATACTACTGTCTCACAGTGCCAGGGACCCGGGTTAACACTGCTGTCTCACAGTGCCAAGGACCCGGGTTAACACTGCTGCCTCACAGTGCCAGGGACCCGGGTTAACACTTCTGTCTCACAGTGTCAGGGACCCAGGTTAACATTGCTGTCTCACAGCGCCAGGGACCCGGGTTAACACTGCTGTCTCACAGTGCCAGGGACCCGGGTTAGCACTGCTGCCTCACAGTGCCAGGGACCCGGGTTAGCACTGCTGTCTCACAGTGCCAGGGACCCGGGTTAACACTGCTGTCTCACAGTGCCAAGGACCCGGGTTAACACTGCTGTCTCACAGTGCCCGGGTCCCGGGTTAGCACTGCTGCCTCACAGTGCCAGGGTCCCGGGTTAGCACTGCTGTCTCACAGGGCCAGGGACCCGGGTTAGCACTGCTGTCTCACAGTGCCAGGGACCCAGGTTAACACTGCTGTCTCACAGAGCCAGGGACCCGGTTAGCACTGCTGCTCCACAGTGCCAGGGACCCGGGTTAGCACTGCTGTCTCACAGTGCCAGGGACCCAGGTTAACACTGCTGCCTCACAGTGCCAGGGACCCAGGTTAACACTGCTGTCTCACAGAGCCAGGGACCCGGTTAGCACTGCTGCTCCACAGTGCCAGGGACCCGGGTTAGCACTGCTGTCTCACAGTGCCAGGGACCCGGGTTAACCCTGCTGTCTCACAGTGCCGACCGGGTTAACACTGCTGCCTCACAGTGCCAGGGACCCGGGTTAGCACTGCTGCATCACAGCGCCAGTGACCCAGGGTCAGTTTCCATGTTTGCGAGTTCTCCCCATGTCAGCTTGGGTTTCCTCTGGGTGCTCCGATTTCCTCCCACAGTCCAAAGATATGCAGGTTAGGTGGATTTGCCATACTAATATTGTCCTGGATTGTGTGGGTTAGGTTAAGGGGTTACTTGGATGGGTGGGTGAGGCGTGTGGGGTGGGGGGGGGGGGGGGGGGGGGGGGGGGGGGGGGGAGTGTGGACATGGGCAGAGTGATCTTTCGAAAGGTCGGTGCCGATTCGATGGGCCGAATGGCCTCCTTCTTCACGTAAGGATTCTATGATTCTAAGATTTATTTTTGGCAATCTGAAGACTATTACAATCTTTAATGGGCAGGATTCTCTCAGCCTGCTGGGCCGGAGAATCGCCGCGGCCGGCGCGAATCGCCCCACGCCACCTCGGTTCCCCACAGAGCAGAGAATCGGCACCATTGGTGCTGGCGTTGTCGGAGCGGCGCCGGTCGGGGGCTGCTCTATGGGGCCCCTGGCGATTGTCGGCCCGGGATGGGCCGAGCGGCCGTAACAGGAAACCCAAGTCCCAATGGCATCGTTCTAACCTGGTCTTACCCAGCGGGGACTTGGCGTTAAAGGGTCCGGCGGTGGCATGTGGGGTGGGGAGGGGAGTCTGACCCCGGGAGGGCTTCCGCTGTGGCCTGGCCCTTTCGGTGCGCTGGCCTCTTGGGCTGGGGCCTCCTTTCTTCGCGCTGGCCCCTGTAGTCCTGCTCGATTTGCATCGATCGGGGCCGGCACGGAGAATGGAGCCACTGCGCATGCGCGGACCCCGCAGCACCCAGTTGACGCTGTGATGAGCGGCTGGAATGGTGTGGGTTGCTCCAGTGCCGTGCTAGCCCCCTGTAGGGGCCAGAATTGCGATCCTGAGGCCATGTTGACGCCGTCGGAAAAAGCCCCGGCATTACGACGGTGTCACACTTTGGCCGTCCCGCCCAATGTGTTTTCTCCTCAGCTGCTCAATGTAAGGTACGGTGTACTCCGAACTCCAAATTCATGTCATCATGGGTGGGTCTGCTGCACAAGAGAGGCGGAGGGATGAATGTCAGGGCGATTCTGGTCGGGGGTTCAGTTGTAAGTGGGAACAGAAAGGTGTTTCTGTGGCTGCAAAAGACAGTCCAGGATCGTATTTTGCCTCCCTGGTACCAGGGTCCGGGATGTCACTGAATGGCTGCAGAGAATTCTGAAGGGGGAGAGAAAACAGACCGATATCGTGGTTCACATTGGTACCCAACAATATAGGACGGAAAAGAGATGAGATCCTCACAGCGGAAGTTATGGAGCTAGGAAGCAGATTAAAAACAGGACCCGAAGATTATGATCTCTGGATTACTTCAGGCGCCACGTGCTGGTGAGTATAGAAATAGGAGGTTAGTCCAAATGACTAGATGCTTGAGAGATGGTGCAGGAGGGAAGGGCTTTATTTAGATTTCTTTGATATTGGGACTGTTTTTGGGGTCAGTGGGACAGTACACAGGCGGACGGTTTGTACCTGAACGGAATGGAACCAGTGTCCTCGCGGGGAGGTTTGCTAGAGCTGTTGGGGAGGGTTAAACTAACTTGCCAGGGGTTGGGAACCTGAGAGAAGATTCAGCAGGGACAGATGCACAGCCAAAATTAGAGAAATCATCAGGTGAGTCAGAAAGGCATAGAATGTCCAGACCAGTTTAAGTCACCAGTGACTTTGGCAAGATTGGATGGTATTTATTTTAATGTAAGGAGTCTGATGGACAAGGCAGATGAATTGAGGGCTCAAATTAAACATGGGGGTATGATGACATTGCTATCACTGAGACATGGTTGAGAGAGGGGCGGGATTGGCAGCTCAATATTCCAGGATACAGGATCTCAGATAGATAGGGAAGGAGGTAAAAGAGGAGGCGGTATCACAATTTTGATCAGGGAATCATTATAGCAGTAAGGAGGGGCGACATCTTAGAAAGCTCTTCAACTGAAACCATATGGCTCGAGGGGAAAGACCAAAAAGGAGCAATCACATTGCTGGGAGTGTTCTGCAGGCCCCCCAACAGTCTGAGAGAAATAGAAGAGCAGATATGTTGGCAAATTTCAGAGAAGTGTAAAAGTAATAGGGTAGTGACAGTGGGGATTTCAGCTTCCCCGATATTAACTGGGGCAGTCATAGTGTGAAAGGTTTAGATGGAGTGGAATTCTTAAAATGCATCCAGGAGAACTTTTTAAGCCGTTACGTAGAAGGACCTTCAGAGAGGGGGCGGTCCTGGATTTAATTTTCA
Organism: Scyliorhinus canicula; assembly: GCF_902713615.1. Taxonomy (NCBI): domain Eukaryota; kingdom Metazoa; phylum Chordata; class Chondrichthyes; order Carcharhiniformes; family Scyliorhinidae; genus Scyliorhinus; species Scyliorhinus canicula. The sequence goes on from NC_052156.1 coordinate 168,904,137, forward strand.
CAAGTGGTTGAAATATCAGTGGGGGTGCATTTTGCAGACAGTGATGTTAGATTCACTAGCCTTGAAAAATTATTATGGAAAATGATGGGTCTGAGATCAATGTTCTAAACTGGGGAAGGCCGATTTTAATAAGATCAGATATGATTTAGCCAAAGGAGACTGGTAGCTGACACTTTTAGGTAAATCTGTGCCAGGACAGTGGGACGTATTCAAGGAGAAAATAGGGAGAGTACTATAATGATATGTATACAGGTATACAACTAAAGGGTTAATTATTACATCTCAGTATAATACAAACACTAGAGGGCACCACTAGTTCCCAGTATAAATATCAGAGCTCAGGGAATCTTGGGTAGTGTTAGCAGAGGAGAGAGATTGATCACAACTCAAGGACTAGTTTAGATTAGAGAGAGTAGCACGAGGACATCATTAGTTAATACTTAATTATAAATTACTGTTTAACAGGCTCAATCTTGCTTTATTAATAGTTATAGCTCTGTAGAGTGTGCAAACTCTATTTAATTTAATCGTTATTCAATAAATCAGTTTTGCTTCAAGTTAAAGATTGGTGGTTTCCTTATCATCAACCCATCAGATCTGGATTCTGGATTAGGAGGCAAAGAGTAACAACATATTGCTACAAAGTGTAATGTAACAAGTACAGGCCAACATGGTCCAATCAAGAAAAAGGGTGAGACCGACAAATCCAGTGAACCCTGGATATCCAGAGATAACAGCACTGGATCAGGAGAAAAAAGGAGGCTTATGGCAGATATCGAGAGCTCAGAGCAGCAGTAGCCTGAGAGGCATATAGAATGTGCAAGAGGGAACTTAAAAAGGAAATTAGGAGAGCAAAAATGGGACGTGAACGGATACTGGCAGATAAAATAAAGGAAATTCCAAAGTTGTTTCACAAGTACATTAAGGGTAAAAGGATAATTAGGGAAAGAGTAGAGACCATTAACGACCACAGTAATAATTTGTGTGTGGAGCTGGAGGATGTAGGTTGGGTTCTAAATGAATACTTTGTGTCAGTGTTCACTTGTGAGAGGGACGGTGTGGGTATAGAAATCAGGGAGAAGGACTGTAATAAAATTAAAGAGATTAACACAGACAGAGAGGAGGCTCTGAGTGGTCTGGCAGGCTTAAAGGTAGATACATCTCCAGGGCCAGATGAAATATATCCCAGGCTGCTGAATAAGGCAAGGGAGGAAATAGCAGGGGTGCTGGCAAAAATTTTCAATTCTTCTCTGGTCACAGGAGAGGTGCAGGGGACTGGAGGATAGTCAATGTGGGTCCATTGTTCAAGAAGGGAGGGAAGGAATAAACCAGGAAACTACAGGCCAGTCAGTCTAACCTCAGTGGTGGGGAAACTATTGAGAGCAATTCTGAGAGTCAGGATTAATTTGCATTTGGGGAGACAGGGATTAATCGGGAACAGTCAGCATGGTTTTGTTAAGAGGATCATGTCTGACCAACTTGATTGAATTTTTTAAAGAGATGATAAGGTGTGTAGATGTTTTCATAGAATTTATAGTGCAGAAGGAGGCCATTCAGCCCATCGAGTCTGCACCGACCCTTGGAAAGAGCACCTTACCCAAACCCACACCTTCCCATAACCCAGTAATCCCACCTCACCTTTTTGGACACTAAAGGCAATTTATCATGGCCAACCCACCTAACCTGCACATCTTTGGACTGTGGGAGGAAACCGGAGCACCCGGAGGAAACCAACGTAGCCACGGGGAGGACGTGCAGACTCTGCACAGACAGTGACCCAAGCCGGGAATCGAACCTGGGACCCTGGTGCTGTGTAGCAACAGTGCTAACCACTGTACTACCATGCAACCCGTGTCTCCACAGCTGGAGAGCCAACAAGAGAGAACCATTGCCTCCTCCAGGAAGGCCTGCAGAATCACAAGTCAATCAGGCAATGTTGTGGCCAGAGGGGGAACCTTCCCTTGAATCAAGGCCTCAGGGTTGGAGGTCTCACCTACCGAGAGCTGCCGACCAATCAGAAGCTGTCTGCACCTGTGCTCAGCAGCATCACCTGTCCGCTGTCCCCAGGACAGGTAGTGGAGCCCCAAACCACGGAGGAACCCTGGCTACAGGAAAGTAACGTCAGGGAGGTTCTGAGGGTGGAGTGATGGGTGAGGGAGGCAGGGGAATGGCCTTCCTGATGTCCATTCCCTATCAGGTACTGAGATTCATTTGATTGAGGGACCCAGGGGTAACAACTGGCCGCAGGGTAGCAAATGTTGTTTGTGTTTCATAGAATTTACAGTGTAGAAGGAGGCCATTCAGCCCATCAAGTCTGTATTGGGCCTTGGAAAGAACCCCCTTCTTAAACTCAAGCCCCAACCTTAGCCCTGTAACCCAGTAACCCCACCTAATGTTTTGGACAGTAAGGGGCAATTTAGCACGGCCAATCCACCTAACCTGCACATCTTTGGACTGTGGGAGGAAACCGGAGCACCCGGAGGAAACCCACGCACACACGGGGAGAACGTGCAGACTCCGCACAGACAGTGAACCAAGCCGGGAATTGAACCTGGGACCCTGGAGTTGTGAAGCAACAGTGCTAACCATTGTGCTACTGTGCCGCCCTGGCACTGTTGGTGCCACCTGGGTACCAGCCTGGCATTGCCAAGGTGCCCAGGAGGCACAGCCAGCTGGCGTGGGCTGAACATCACTCAGAGACCCAAACACTGGACCCAGCCTTTGGTATTAACCCAGGGTCGCTGGATGATGCTGGGTCCAGCTTCAAAAATCCAAAAACATTCCACCTCATTTATGTTTTTTGTCCCTGTTCTTGCTCCGTTTGTGTTGTCCTTGTTAAAGCTCCCATTATATCTCACAATGTTATGGCTGAAACATGGGTGCAGGTTGCTGCCATGAACATCCCTGTTGTGCGAATCTGTCAGTGGATTTTACTGGGGCACGATTGTGAGACTTGGAGGAAGCTCGTGGCTAATGTGGTCTTTGTCTGGCATTTTCTCAGGTTACAGGAGTTGGAGAAAGGCAGCCAGTTCACATCAACTTTCCAAGTGCAATTCAGGAGAAATTATGCATTGTGTAATTCACAAGTGACTGTATTGGTGTAAATGCATTGGTGTAAATGCATTGGTGTAAATGCATTGGTGTAAATACACTGGTGTAAATGCATTGGTGTAAATGCATGTCCTTTCACATTTGCAGTGAGCAGTTTTTTGAAAGCAATGTTCTTTAATGACATAAATGTTTGAAATAAATTAGACAGATTATTTCTAAATTATTCCAAGGCATTCAGTAACAGCAATGGTCTCAACTGTAACTTACTGATATTATTCTCATGGAACAATGATTTAATATTGTAACCAAGAGAGTGGGTTATTTGTGAAATCCATGGAATGAGCAGAAAGTTGGCAAATCAGCTGATTATCAACTTAATTTGTTTGCTGTAAGTAAAGGAACATTTATTAATGAAACTTCAGACACAGGAATCACAATTCCCAATTTCAAATGAGATTTAACAATTAGCACCTCCCGAGATGTGACTTGTCCCAGTTCTTAGTCTGACCACCAGGTGGAGTTTTGTTCAGCAACAGAATAAAACATCTCCCCCAAGCAGCTACACACAAACTGTTACTCACCAAGATCCTGACATCTATCCCAAATTAATTTTTGACCAGATTTATCCTATGTCCCTTTGTTCTACTGCCCCGTTGTCTCTCACAGCAGTGGAATAATTCATCAATATATACCATTATTCCCTCTGACCTACCTCCCATCACTTCTGACATGTCTTTACCAATCCCCTGTCTGAGGGGTCAGTCTTGTTACTTGTCTCTAAACCAAGGATTGGGAGTTTGATTGGAAACCCAATGACTGTTTCAGAGACAGGACTGGGTAGGTTAGCTCACAGATTGGTATTAATATCCCACTTGCTGCCTGGAGCACAAAGGAGATGTTTGCTGACCTGAGGAATTCTGGGTAGTATTTGAGTCTGAGGGAATTCCAGGAACACCTCCCAGGAGATCTTGCTGCAAAATGAAGAATTGGCTTCCTGAAATTATTTGGTCGCAGGCCATTGGTGTATATTGTGCAATAGCTCAACCTGGGTGATAGCAACTCAATATCCTGTTCCCTAACAGCTCCCGACTTTTGTTTCCGTTGAAGCAAATGGAAGTAGAAATGGGGAGAGATGTAAGATAGTTTTCTGCTTTGCTGTCATCTGTTTAAAGGCACACACTCAATAGCTCCCACTGTGTTTTCCATTTAATTCAAAAGCCTTCCTGCTTAAACTTCTGATTATTATCTTGTTACATATTTATATCTTTAAGCTCAGTTAATTGTAGTATTAATTCTTGGTCTTTATTCCGAGAGAAGGAGCTTTCATATTAAACCCTGAAAGATCACCAGTGTGTCCAGCCTAAGGTCTCATGTTGTTCCATTCACGATTGTTGTTTATTGATTGTGCGATGGTAAATTACAACTCAAACCATTTCAAATCCTTTTTCAGCAGCAATCATATTTGGAGGTGGCTGCATCCTGTGCTCTAGTCTTCAGAGAAAGTTTGGACCCCTTGAATCTGCGAATGTGATATTTCCTGTTGGGTGGGTTCACAGAACGTTTTCCGAATGATCAGATTAATCTCTCATTAGCATGTCTGGACAGCTCAAAGGCCAATGGTTTCAAAGAGTCTATCAAAGGGATGGAATACTGTGGAGGTCAGATAAAATTCCTCAATACCTTTGGGAATCCTTTAACACTCAACCACAATCAAAAAAAGCTGGTGCAAGACCCCCTGTGTTCTCAGCATGAAATGTGCAATTCAAACTATTTCTCTCTGGCAGTGACCAGAATGGACTTTGTTCCGCTGAAGAACAATTTTAATTGCTGATTGAGCACATTTCTCTTCTCCTCTCCCTCAAACATCCCCTGTAGAAAAATATTTCAAATCCTCTTTCGTATTCAAATTCTTGAGGTTTAATGAAAGACAAATCAAACATTATCGAGATGGCTACTCCTTGAAATGACCAATAAAGAATGTTTGGACAAAACCACAGTGATTCAAACTTATTCAAACTTGCTCTGTAATATGTCCATTCTCACTTGAAGGAGTTAATTCAGGGCCAATTTTCCATGAATCCATGTTCTCCAAATGTCAATGTGTTCCTGAATCACAGACAACGGGGATTTATTATGAAGGGCACTTTGTTCACTAACTCAGCAGCTACTTAAATACCCGTACGCTCCCGGGCAATACTCCCACGCTCCTGACATGTGACCTTTTTCATAACCACGTCATCATATTCTCATGTGACACTCACTCGGTCTACATCTTCCGTGGGCAGAGGGCAGCATGGTGGCACAGTGGTTAGCACTGTTGCTTCACAGCTCCAGGGTCCCAGGTTCGATTCCCGGTTTGGGTCACTTCAGCAGGTTCTCACCGTGTCTGCATGGGTTTCCTCCGGATGCTCCGGTTTCCTCCCACAGTCCAAAGATGTGCAGGTTAGGTGGATTGGCCATGCTAAATTGCCCTTAGTGTCCAAAAAATGTTTAGTGGTGTTACGGGGATAGGGTGGTACATAGCCAATCATGTCTCCTCCCCCTCCCCTTTTCATTGTGGAAAGATGAGGTTTAAAAGCCATTTCTAGGTTAGGTGGTAGTCCAGTCCTGGCCACTCGGGTTTGTTTTGCTAGGCACCATGACTGTGTGGTTACACCAGTTGGTCGTGTTGTAGTCTTTCTCAAGCTGCTGTCCTTAGTGTGGACGCCCTGTCAGTGTGCTCAGTGGGTGCAGGGTTCGCTGTGTTGGTCTCCGGAGGAGTCAGCATATCCATTCGTGTATAGGGCCTGTGCCATAGGCTGAGTGACTGAAGTGCTATGTTGGTGCTGGTTTCTGATGCCTGTAGGATGTGATGGTGTTTGTCTGCATAGTCAGCACCATCTGATGCGACCATGTAACTGCTCAGTTGAGGGACATGGCGCTGTGTACCTCCGCCAATCGGCATTTCCACATGTGGTTTGAATCCTGACAGTGTGACCGGTGCTAAAGGGTCGCGATTTGGGCATCTCGATCAAAGTGTGTTTTGCATCTCAATCTGTGCTGCAAGTCGGCACCTTTCACGTTGTTTTGGCGTTGGAATCGTGGTCCTGGCTCGTCTGGAACAAAGTCGCTGTGCTGATGAGGGCAGGCCCTGTCGTGGTACATATCACAGTCTGGGGAGTGCAGCATAGTAATCTGTGCAATCCCGGGCACATTTCTCCAGAAGATGCTGAGCTGAGTATACCGCCCATTCCACCAAACTGTTTGACTGAGATTAGGGGGCTGCTCATGATATATGCTCCAGTCACATGTTCATGCAAAATTTCTAAATTCAGTGGCGAACGTTGTGTGTCAGGAGTCTCTGAGGGAAGCTGTGAGTGGCCAAGTACCTCCTGAGCTTGACAATGATGGTGTCACTCATCATGCTTGGCAGGTAGTCGAGTTCAAATCACTGGAATAAGAATCAGCTGAGACTCAATGTTGTTGACTATTCCATTTGAAGCTGTCAGCTGCTGTGAATGACTACAGGAGGTCAGGCACCTCATGTGAATGCAGTGGTTCCTTTGCTTGATGTGGGTTGAGTGCATCACCCAGAGCAAATCTGGATATATTCCTTTCCAAGTCTGTGTTCATGGAGGGCCAGTACAGTGATTCCTTGGCCCTGTCTCTGGTTGCTTCCTACCTGGGGGTGGCCCCTGGTGAAATTGTTGCGTGGAGTATCTCTGAAGGGCAGTTGGGATGACGAATCACTGTCCACGCAGTATCAATTTATCTTGTACGGTCAGTTCATCTCTGATGGTGAAGAATGTGTGGAACGCATGGGAAGCTCCCTCGAGGACTCGGACCAACCCCTCATAATGATGTCACAAGAACATAAAAACATAAGAACTAGTCAGTCATCTGGCCCCTCGAGCCTGCTCCGCCATTCAGTGAGATCATGGCTGATCTTTTGTGGACTCAGCTCCACTTTCCCACATGAACACCATAACCCTTTATTCCTTTATTCTTCAAAAAAACATTTATTTTTATCTTGAAAACATTTAATGAAGGAGCCTCAACTGCTTCACTGGGCAAGGAATTCTATAGATTCACAACCCTTTGGGTGAAGATGTTCCTCCTAAGCTCAGTCTTAAATCCACTTCCCCTTATTTTGAGGCTATGTCCCCTAGTTCGGCTTTCACCCGCCAGTGGAAACAATGTCAGGCATTTATCTGCAGGTGATGTCCATCTGTAAGACCTGTTTGAGTTCCTGAATTCAATAAGAGGACAGCATCTCTATTGTAATGATGTCAATGTCTTCCTCACAATCTGCCTGTTCGGTAGTGGGTAGGAAGGTTCTGGATAGGGCATCAGCCAAGTATAGCTCCTTACCACGTTTGTACATAACACTGTGTGTAGGATTGTAGTTTATGGACCATGCCGTGAAGCTGGGCAGATACAGTGTGGAGAGGATTCCTTAATATAGTGCTGAGTGCCTCTTAATCTGTACCAACAGTTACTGGACGTCCATAAGCAAAGTCATGAGATTTCTGACAGGTGAAGACTGAAGTGAGAGGTTCCTGTTCGATCGGAGCAGAATGAGTCTCAGTGTCAGTGAGGACCCTTGAAGCAAAGGCTCTGTCACTCTGGATGCAGCCTGCGCCAAGCCTGTGCTGGGGTATCTGCTGATAGGAGTTTGGATGTTTGAATGTCAAAGTATTGTAGCACGGGTATGGCTGAGAGTGTCTGTTTGAGTCTGTTGAAGCCGCTGTGTGGTGCTCTCGCCAGCGCCATTCGATATCCTGGTGGAGACGTTGATGGAGAGGTCCAGTGACCTCACGGTAACTCTGGATAGACTAGAAAGAAAATGCTTCACACCCAGAAAGTGCTGTAAAGTGTGCTTGTCCATGGGAATGACCATCCATCGTACCTCCCTGGTCTTGTCTGAATCGGGCTCTACACCGTCGGGCTGTGAGTAAATGATCCCCATAAGGAACCCGTTTCACCCTAAATCTGCATTTTGCACGGTTCAGCTTCAATTGGATGGTGTTGATTCCATCAAGGACGGGACGGGGACGAGCATCATGGGCGGAATTCTCCAACCCCCCGCCGAGTCGGAGAATCGCCGGTGGGCCGCACGAATTGCTCCACGCTGCCCCAATGCCGGGACGCGGTCCTCCGCAGAGCGAAGATTCGGCGCCATTGAGGCCGGCATGGTCAGCGTAGCGCCGGTCGGGGTATGCGGCGACTCTCCAGCCCGGGCCGGCATGGTCAGCGCAGCGCTGGTCGGGGTATGCGCTGACTCTCCAGCCCGGGCCGGCATGGGCAGCGTAGCGCCGGTCGGGGTATGCGCTGACTCTCCAGCCCGGGCCGGCATGGGCAGCGTAGCGCCGGTCGGGGTATGCGCCGACTCTCCAGCCTGGCAGGCATGGGCCGGCGCAGCGCCGGTCGGGGTATGCGCTGACTCTCCAGCCCGGGCTGGCATGGGCCGGCGCAGCGCCGGTCGGGGTATGCGCTGACTCTCCAGCCTGGCTGGCATGGGTCGGCGCAGCGCCGGTCGGGGTATGCGCTGACTCTCCAGCCTGGCTGGCATGGGTCGGCGCACCGAGCGGCCGTCATCAAAAAGCCAAGTCCCGCCGGCGTCGTTCTCACATTCTCTGAGTTGGCGGGATCTCGGCATTGAAGGGGGGGGGGGGGGCTGCCAGTGGGAAAGGGGGGGTCCGACCCCGTGGGGGGGGGGGTGCCTCCATAGTGGTCTGGCCTGCGATCGGGGCCCAGTGATCGACGGGCCGGCCTCTCTGTCCCCCGGCCTCCTTTCCTCGCGGTGAAGAAAGTCACTGCACACGAGCTAGTTGACGCCGGCCCAGCTGTGCATGCGTGGACCCCGCGGCGCTGGGTTGAGGCTGGGATCGGCAGCTGGCATGCCGTGGGCCATTCCAGCGCCATGTTACCCCACTGTGGGCCGCAGAATGGGGTCCCAGAGCGGGCGCCGATGCCGGACTAAAACACTCCCGTTTTTACACCGGCGTCGGCACTTAGCCGCCCAATGGGAGAATCCCGCGACATATTCTTGCATAGAATTATCCCAAATCAGGATCTCGCAAGGTTAGTCTGTGAAGAGTTGCTCCATGTGCCGCTGGAAATCCTCATTGACCATGGAGATTCCATGTGGCATATGAAGAAAATGATATCTTCCTACCGGAGACTTGAATGTGGTTAGTTTCATGGGTTTCTCATCCAACAGGATCTGGCAGAATCCACATTTTGCCTGTAGAATGCTGAACATCTTGAAGTTCGGCATGTCTCCTGTCACCTGTCCCACTGTCTTCATCAGGTAATGTGGTCTGAATAGTGCCTTATTCATCGAGTAACCATAGAGTCAGACAGCTCAGAAAAGACCCTTCGGCCCATCGAGTCTGCACCAACAATAACTACCCCCAATCCCACTTACCAGCATTTGTCTCATATCCTTGGGAATGATGGTGTTTCAACAGCTCATCCAAGTGATTTTTAAAGGTAGTGAGGTTTCCAGCCTTCATTCCATAAAAGGAGATACATAAATATTTTTCAGACTTTTTCAGACGAGCAGATATTTTATGAGAAAGTCTGGCCTCACTTGCCACAGTAAAAAACCTCAATGTTCCACAAGCATCCACTCAGTCAGTAGAATATTGTAATTCTGTTTGACAAGCTTGAGAGAAAAATCTGAATATTGTTCCTGGACTCGGCTCATTACACAACTAAAAGAGATTGTTTACAGGTTGACTGCTCTCCAACTTGCAACATCAAAGGGATGTGACGAGAATATCAGCCCTGAGCAGAAGAGAAGAGCTGCTGATGTTTGAAGCAGATTTCCTGTTATCAGATTTGTGTGTTGCTGCTAAGGCTGCATCTGCTACCATTCCCCAGTTACCTCGAGAAGCTGCTGACCAGTTTCTCTCTGTCACAATCCTGGTAATGATGGTGCTCCTATGATGGTGTTAGATATGGAATTCCACAACACTGACACAGCAATGATGCTGTATGACATGTGTCCAAATCCAGCATATTGGACATCTGCCACTCACTGTTTTTTAAAATAAATTTAGAGTACCCAATTGATTCTTTTCCAATTAAGGGGCAGTTTAGTGTGGCCAATCCACCTACTCTGCACATCTTTTGGGTTGTGGGGGTGAAACCCACGCAAACACGGGGAGAATGTGCAAACTCCACACGGACAGTGACCCAGAGCCGGGATCGAACCTGGGACCCCGTGCCGTGAGGCAGCAGTGCTAGCCACTGCGCCACCGTGCTGCCCTGTCACTCACTCTTAATACCCCAGTATTTCCCCAATATTCTGAGCTCCCAGTTCCACAAGTCAACCTCAGGAATCCTCCTGATTGTGCCTCAGAATATTTTGCTGCAAGTATCTATTTCCATTCATGAAATCAATGGAATGACACATGCTGCCAACATATATAAAGAGTAAAATGTCTGCTCGCAGACAGTCTCTGAAACCAAAATCAAACCACATTAAAAAGGCGATTTGAGTTAATTACAATAACTTGCAGCGCCTATCACATGACAATGTCTCAAAGTATTTTACACAGGTATTTATTATGTGGAAAAATCACTTCACATTCCCTATATCCACTTTTCAAAAAAAAAAATCTACTTTCCATCCTCGATATTCAAAAGCACACAGTAAATTATTAACTTAAAAACATGAGACTGTAATCTCCTGATCAACAGGAGTTACAGGGCAGGAGGAGGAATTTTCATCAATTAAACCCACACTCCTACTCCCAGACCAGGGATTTGGGACTAATTGTAACATTTCTTCTGTTGTCCTCTGCCAGATTATTTAACTTAGAGCGATCATGGATCAAACCCAAAACCTCCCTGATGTGATTGGCTCGGTTACTCAACCTCTGAACCATCAAAGGATTGAGTTTATTTTTAAAATGGAGCGAGAGGAAATGTGGGAATTTAAGCAAAAAGCTGGAGGGGGAAATCAGTGGAGGAATATTGGTTAGCTGTGGAGTTGAAATAAAATCCTTGTGACTCTTGATTAACTTCAGTAGATTGAAAGCCTGAGGCAACATATTAATGGGCAGATTGTGGAATATAGAGTCCTGGTAACAGTGCTGATGGCTACTTGGGGTAATTAATCTGAAATGAGTTATTCGCCAGAAGTGTGAATTAAAGAAAAACTGTTTTTTCAGGACCCTCCTGGGACCACCAATGATTACGACGGCAGTTTATAAACTGTTAATTTAAGAATAATTGGAGAGTGTCTCAGAATGGATAATACAGAGTGACAAACTCAACAATCCTCACAATCAGTTCCGTTCTATTGGCGTCAAAGGTTATGGGGAGAAAACAGGATTAAGCTATTGAGTTGGATGATCAGCCATGATCGTGAAGGGCCAAAAGGCCTCCTCCTGCTCCTATCTTCTATGTAATAGCGACACGATAGCACAGTGGTTAGCACTGTTGCTTCACAGCGCCAGGGTCCCGGGTTCGATTCCCGGCTTGGGTCACTGTCTGTGCAGAGTCTGCACATCTTCCTGTGTCTGCGTGGGTTTCCTCCGGGTGCTCCGGTTTCCTCCCATAAGTCCCGAAAGATGTGCTTGTTAGGTGACTGTTTAGCACACTGGGCTAAATCGCTGGCTTTGAAAGCAGACCAAGGCAGGCCAGCAGTACGGTTCGATTCCCGTAACAGCCTCCCCGAACAGGCGCCGGAATGTGGCGACTAGGGGCTTCTCACAGTAACTTCATTGAAGCCTACTCGTGACAATAAGCGATTTTCATTTCATTTTCAATTGGACATTCTGAATTCTCCCTCTGTGTACCCGAACAGGCGCCCGAGTTTGGCGACTAGGGGCGTTTCACAGTAACTTCATTGCAGAATCACGGGAGGCCAGAGTACATGGCGCCAGGCCAGTTAAATAGATGCTAATGGGTCTTTAAGATCCATTTACATTTATTTACATTATCCTGCAAGCACACATTGTGGACCTCATTCATGCTGCCAGTGAGGGGTGAGAACATTGTGTTCAGATTTCCTCCCCGACGACCAATTCTCCATCCATTAGGGAACGCATTCCAGGTGCCCCAAGATGGAGAATCCCGCCCTCTGTCTTTTGAAACTATCATGAAAACAGCTAGTTGTGCATCCATACTCTCACTGTGCGACGATTCAGTGATAAGGTAGCCAGTCGGTTTACTGGTTGGAATATTTTTTGTGGTTATCCGAGCAAGACTTAAAAGATGCTGCATTTTGAAGTGATTTCTGTCCTCCAGAATTCTGATCATTATTATCTCCCATTATAATGGGGACATGAGTTTTTCGATGAATGGAATCAGTCACTGGCACTTTACACTTTAATGTGGGTTCTACTGCATTCACTTGACATCACACTTTTTCAAAACTACTAATTAGACAGAAGGCATAATTAAAGGCTGCTAAATTCAGGTAGTTTGGTGGCGCATAATGAATGATGTTGGCGTATTCATTTACTTTGATAATTGAAAATACAAATTAGTGGAGGTCACCAAAAATGAGACGTTTGAAGAAAATTGGTTGAAATAAGAAGCTACTGTTCTCTGTGAATGTCTTTAACTTTGGTGATCGTATTTGTTGATAACATCAAATTAACTGGATGGCATCTGGTCCCATGACTAAAATGTTGGACCCCAGGTTTTGGAACTGAGTCGAAATTCAGACCATTTACTTTCATCTCTGAAATAGGTTTGAGTTGAGCTGGACAGGTGAGCTGAAGGTCTTCACTTGCTGAAGATGATTATTGCTTCTGAGAGGAAGGATAACCTTGACTAGTCCGTACTGATGAGCTCACAGCTCCAGGAAGTCCTATTTGCTTGTTACTAAATTCAAACATCAGGAGAAATGAGAGTTTGAAATGTAATCTCCCCACTGCAGGAGTCTCTCAGTATCCTATATTTACCAGCAATGAAAATGATATAAGCTGAACATGGTGACATTACTGTGGATTTCTCCAAATTAAGAATGTTGAAAATTATATTAAGAAAGTTGAATTTCCTTTAGCAGTTACATGTTGAAGGGAGAAAGTGAATACTCTGAAATGACAATCCTTAATAACCGTAAGATTTTAATGTGTGTGGTTTAATATTAGAGTTGTCTAAGTGAGTGGGCTTTAGAACATGGTCTCACCTTTACTGAGAATCCCGCTGTCATTCTGACGCCACATCTGGGACCCTTCCACAACATTTGTTAATGGGGAAAGGAGTACAGCTCTCTGATTGGCATACGAATAATGGAGTAAATTTTACAGTCTAATGTGTCCGGTGCAGAACGTTACACGTATCGGTACAGAGGTCAGCCTTTAATTGTAAAGGGGCTCCAAATCGTGACGCACACCCAGACTGAAAATCTGAATTAAACATGAAAAATATTGGAACTGTCTTTGTCTGGAGCTGAATAAATCACGAATGACAGAATGAAAGGGACATGCTGGAAAGGGGCAGGAGTTGGGAGATGGATTGGGGATGGGTCAGGAGCATACACGAATATAAACACACACAGACGCACACACACACACAGACGTACACGCACACACACACACACAGACACACACACACACACAGACGCACACACACACACAAAAATAAACATACACAGACTCACGCACAAACACATATAAACACACACACATATAAACACACACAGACACACACGAACATACACACACACATCTAAACACACATACACACACATATAAACACACACACATATAAACACACACACACAAAGACTCATGCACACATATACACACATGTAAACACACACAAACACAAACATGCGGTCATATACACACGCACAGACACACATATAAACACACGCTCACACACACACAAACATGCACTCACAAACAAACATATGTGTAAACACAGACACAGCCACCCCTACAAACTCACATTCAAACACACACTCACACATAGGGCAGCACGGTAGCGCAATTGCTTCACAGCTCCAGGGTCCCAGGTTCGATTCCCGGCTGGGCCACTGTCTGTGCAGAGTCTGTACGTTCTCCCCGTGTGTGCGTGGGTTTCCTCCGGGTGCTCCGGTTTCCTCCCACAGGCCAAAGATGTGTGGGTTCGGTGGATTGGCCATGCTAAATTGCCTTTAGTGTCCAAAAGGTTAGGTGGGGGTTGCGGGGATAAGGTAGATACGTGGGCTTGAGTGGGTTGCTCTTTGTAAGGGCCGGCACAGACTCGATGGGCCGAATGAACTCCTTCTGCACTGTAAATTCTATGATAAACACTCACACAGGCACACATACTCACAGAATCCCTATAGTGCAGAAGGAGGCCATTCGGCCCATCGAGTCTGCACCGACCCACTTAAGCCCTCATTTCCACCCTATCCCCGTAACAATAACCCACCCTAACCTTTTTTTTAGTCACCAAGGACAATTTATCATGGCCAATCCACCTAACCTGCACATCTTTGGACTGTGGGAGGAAACCGGAGCACCCGGAGGAAACCCACGCACACACGGGGAGGACGTGCAGACTCCGCACAGACAGTGACCCGGGGTCGGAATTGAACCTGTGACCCTGGAGCTGTGAAGCAACTGCGCTAACCACTGTGCTACCGTGATGCCCTACACCTCACAATCACAAACACTCTAACACACACATTGCTGACTTTACTATCCAATCCAATAAACTGAACTTTAATTATTTTATAAGAACATGTACCACATACACGTGTACACAGCAGGAGGACGCAGTGTCAGCCAAGTTCACCGGTACTTGGAGGAAAGCTGGGCAAAGGGGCATCTGTGAAGCAAAGTCACCACCAGTGAAATCCCTGGGAATTAATTAACGGAGTCAATTGACCCACTGGCAGGCTGACCACCTGATCCCCACCTCCCCACCTCTGCTGCTGCTGGTAGCCGGGTTTAAGGAGCCCCTCCCTTCAAACCTGCTAGCCAGGGAGTGTAAAATCCAGCCCAAAACCTTTGATGTACACCAGCCGCCGTATATTTATTCTGTCAATAAAAGGGTTTGATTGATTTTTAAATGCACATTACAGATTTTCAAAGTTATCAATTTAACCAGGATATGAAGCAGGTCCCCTTGAAGAGATTCCCTCCACTGTGCTTGTTGTTTTTCATGTTTATTTCTCGTTGGAACAAGGTTGCTTTAAGAGTTTGATCACATGACATATTGATGACATCATCGGCAGTTTGGTATATTCCAGCAGCCTTGTAGAGAAAACAACTTTGCAATAAAGCTCTTGTTTGTTTGTGATCTGCAAGTCTATCCTTTCAACATGTCAGAAACTGGCGATGAGGTGGTTAATCCACACGGCAAACACCCGAAAAGGAGTTGCAGAAATCTGCTGGAGTGAGAAAAATCGGCAATCCATGCTGCACCATCCAAAAAGTGATTATGAAGATAAAACCATCGCTATACCAAAGCTGACAACGGAGGGCTGCTGAATAATAGTAGTAATCTTCAAATGGAACCAAAATTGAAACAAACATTTCTGTGAAAACAGCTTCAAAAGAAGCTGTCCACCTGCTCTACCTGGAGAGTTCTGGAACAGTGCTTCCTCTACTGTGAGGAGCAAGTCAAATAAAATGTCCCCTGCAGCAATTAATTGAGAGCTAGAGGAGATTAACAAATCTTGGAAAGGAACAGGCTGAGCTCAAGGTTGCCTTGTCTGAAAGGAAAATAAAGAAGCGAGGTTGTGCTAAAAGCTTTGTGGCACATTGGTATTTACCTTGTCTTCCCACAGGAAAATGGCAGAAGATTTTAGCACCATTGACCGTCTGATCTAATCACCGCGCGCTGGAGCTCAATGCAGAAATGAACTGTGCACAGATAGAAAAGGAAGCTCTGGGCATCATTTTCAGAATCAAGGGAGGGGCGATTCTCCAATATTGGGCCCAAGTGTTCGCGCCATCATGAACGCCGTCATGTTTCACGACGGTGTGAACTGGGCCCGGGCACGACAGTTTCTGGCCCCCACAGGGGCTAGCATGGCGCTGGAGCAGTTCACGCCGCTTCAGCCTCCTTATGCAGCGCCAAATGGGCACCGCGCCAACCTATGCATGTGGAGTTGGGCCATGCCAACCTACACATGCGCAGGGGACTTCTTACGGGCGCTGGCCCCAACTTAACATGGGGTCGGTGTTTAGGGGCTGGCCGCGCCAGAAAGTAGGCTCGGGGGGGGAGAGGCCGGCCCGCCAATCGGTGGACCTCGATCGCAGGCCAGACCCCATCGGAGGCCCCCCCCCGGTGAAGGAGCCCCCTTCCCCACCCCACAGGCCGCCCCCCCGACTGTTCCCGCAGAGTTCCAGCCGGCAGCGACCAGGGGTGAACAGCGGCGGTGGGACTCTGTCGTATCGGTGCGGCCTCTCGGCCCATCTGGGCCGGAGAATCGCCCGATTCCACTGGCCCACGACCGGCGCCGTCGGGGCGTCTTGGTGCGGTTGCGGCGATTCTCCAGCCCGCCGCGGGGCTCAGAGAATCGCCCCCCAAATGTTTTTACCAATACCCATATGGAAAGAAATTTATTTTAAGAACAGATCATCAACTACGGAAAATAATACTTGGGCTGCACACCAGTGTTCCATCTCTAGCAGCAAACTGGACACAGAGATAGGATTTGCTATTGTCTGCACATAGATACACAATAAAATCTCCAAGGGCATACTAATCGACTCTCTCGTTAATGTTTACCTAATGACTTGCCAATGAATAGTTCAAGTGGTAATATTTTCTATTTTAGAGAAGTCAATAACACTCCTGTAACCGCAGAACAAGTTGAGAAATATACCAGAAGTAATCTGCTGCTGTCAACATTGTGCAGTAAGAAGTCTGACAACATCAGGTTAAAGTCCAACAGGTTTGTTTCAAACATGAGCTTTCGGAGCGCAGCTCCTTCCTCAGCTCCGAAAGCTACTGTTTGAAACAAACCTGTTGGACTTTAACCTGGTGTTGTCAGACTTCTTACTGTGCTCACCCCAGTCCAACGCCGGCATCTCCACATCATGGTCAACATTGTGGATATGGGGCTTTGTGGCAAGATCATGGGGCAAATGTGTATTGAAGTCAAATGTTACCCGAAGTCTCAAATTATCTGTACAGGTTGGTGAGGAGAAGGTATGATGACCCTCACTCCTCTCTGGGGAGTGAGGGTCATCATACCACCATTGTCAAGGAAACGTGTCCCAAACGAACTTTATGAAGGTCATTGAAAATGAAAATTGCTTATTGTCACGAGTAGGCTTCAATGAAGTTACTGTGAAAAGCCCCTAGTCGCCACATTCCGGCGCCTATCCGGGGAGGCTGGTACGGGAATCGAACCGTGCTGCTGGCCTGCTTGGTCTGCTTTAAATGCCAGCGATTTAGCTGAGTGAGCTAAACCAGCCCCTTGTGTGATAGTAAGGATGAAGGAGGTAGCCAGAAACTATTTTTGGTTGCCAGGACTTGATAGCAAAAGTGAGGAGAAGGTTGGCATGTGTTTAGCTTGTGCAAAAGTTCAGAACCTGTCGCCACTAGCACCGTTACACCCATGGGAATGGTCATAAAGATCATGGAAAAGAGTTCATACAGATTATGCCGGACCATTCGAAGGACAAATATTTTTCATTGTGGTAGTTGTGCACTCAAAATAGCCTGAAGTTGCCATCTGAAGACAACATCCTCGGAAATAACAATAGAAAGACTGGGTGTGAATTTTGCAAGATTCAGCTTGTTAGTGACAATGGGCCACAGATTATTTTGTAAGAGCTCCCAATTTATCTAAAGGAGAATGGAATCCAACACATCCACCCCAGTCCTTATCACCTTGCCACAAATGGGCTGGCTGAAAACTTTGTTCAGACAACGAAGCATTCATTGAAGGTAATTCATGAGCAAGGATCATTGTGTAAATGACTCAGCCAATTCTTGATGACATACAGGAAGACAACACATTGAACAACCCAACATTCTCCAGCGTTACTCATGGTAAAATGTCAGTTACGCACAAGGTTTGATCTGCTGAAACTGCCGAAGACAAGAGAGATTGTTGAGAGGAAACAACAAACTCAGGTTGTATGATGTGAGAACAGGACTAAACACTCTTCATAAAGGTCAGGACAGGCACAGACAGAACCAGCTTCCTACACCGTTCAAACCCGGGACGATGTGGAGTGGAGAAGACTTGTTGACAAACTTTTAGCAACAAGAATTAGTTTTACAAAGACAGAGTCAACAAACTGCGCCAAGTGAAGACATAGATATTCCTGAGATCCTGGCAATATCAGAAACAACTGTGGAAGACAGCGCCCCAGCTGAGGACACTTAAGACGGATTCAACCTCCAAACACTGATTGAGTCAACAACGGACTCGATCCAAACTCAAAGAAAAATGCCAAAGGTTACAATCAACATGAAAATGCAGACGCCTGAACTTTGCTGACAACTGCACAGGAACAATGTCCTCGGAAATGTCTAACTTATTGACTGTTGTATTCGTTAATTGTTCATATTGTAAATCTGATTGTTAATGTTATATTGTATTTCATTGCTGGGACCTGAGATGTACAGGCAGAAGGAGAGTGTTTTCATGTTTGTTCCTAGTTGGAACAAGATCACTTTAAAAGTTTGATCGTGTGATATATTAATGACGTCATTGACAATTTGGGTGGGCTAACAGTCAGTCTGGTCTAGCAGCCTGTGAGAAAACACCTTTCCAATAAAGCTCTTGCTTGTTTGTACCTCTCTGGTTAAAAACACCACAATGGTCTACTGTAAATCCAGTGAGAAACATTTATCAAAGACCAGGCAGCATTAGGCAGAAAATGCTCAAGCTTTTGATTTGACCTCAAGTAGGAAACTGATCATGGTTGTGTTTCCGGGGCAAGTATCAGGAGAAAGCTTCCACCTCTAATCTAACCAAGAGAATATTAACATTATCAAAAGGAAGAAGACAACTCATACATTTCTATTGTCCATTTCACAGTGCACTTTATAACCAAAGAATATTTTGAAAATAGTCACTGTTGTAATTATAAACTGCAATGATTCAGTTCTTGTGGCTGAAACATTTTAGCAAGACTGATTAGCAAGTTTAACTTTGAAGTTCAAAGGAAATGTGAAATGCTAATAGAGCAGGAGGAGGCCAGATAGTTTTTCGAGACTGTTTTGTTCTAAAGTTATGTCATGGCTGTTCTGCATTTCAACTCCATTTACCTGAATTAGTTCAATATCCCTTCATTTCCTTCAAGAGGGTTTAGTTCACTCAGTTGGTTAGATGGCTGGTTTGGGATGCAAAGCGATGCCAACAGCGTGGGTTTAATTCCTGTACCAGCTTAGGTTGTTCATGACGGCTCTGCTTTCTGAACGCTGCACCTCCCCTGAGGTGTGGTGACCCTCCGGTTAAGCAAACCCAGTCAACTCTGAAAGGGAAGAACAGCCTCTGGAACTGTGGCGACATTTACATCTATGAAATGAAAAAATGAAAATCGCTTATTGTCACGAGTAGGCTTCAATGAAGTTACTGTGAAAGCCCCTAGTCGCCACATTCCGCTGCCTGTCCGGGGAGGCTGGTACGGGTAGTATCCTTATCTTCCAACAATCTAACATATGAAGGGAAAGGACATAATTGATGGAATCTTTAGAATTCCTTCAAGAAGTAACTTTCTGAACAGGAGCCACCCTTCACATTTACACTCAATTTACTGAACATGGAAGAGATTTCATTATTCTAACAATAGGCAGGTTGATGATAATGTCAGAAGGCAAGTGAATCTATTCAATATTAACTGATCTACAATTAAAGTTGTGCCTTTAATCTGAAGAAGATCATAAATTATGTTTTTGATAAACCAACTTCAAAGTAAAATCCATTTCTGTGTTAATGTAATGAAAATAATGTCTGTTATTAAGATTCCTTTGGTTTCAGACATTAGACTAAAAGAGAGTCTCTTTCCCTGGGTTACAATGTGAGCATAAAATTAAATTGAGAAAAGTTTATCACAAAACTGCAGGCCATCATGAATGAAATTACCATTGGCCTGCTCTACACGGTGAGTAATTGGAAAATAATGTAGACCAGAGCATCAATGATTCCCATTTATCAAGGATGATAAAATCTAGCTATTCATAGCCAGCTATCTATAAATAACAGAATTAATGGCATTAGCGGGTGCATCAGAATCTTGTTCATTGAGCTATTGAAACATTTTCAGTGCTATTGTTTTGTAATTAATTCATTAAGGAGGTCTTTGTTGCCTCTCGACTTGACAATTCCAAACCAAACCTAGCTGCTTTCCCGCATTCTACCCTCTGCAAATCTGAGGTCATCCAAAAGCTGTGTTGTCCATGTCCTACCTTGTACCAAATCCCGTTCCCCTCTTGTGCCTGTACTCACTGATCTACACTGACCAGCAATGTTTTGGTTTGAAAATTCTCAACCTTGTTTTCACATATTGATCTCGCCTTTCCCTATCTCTGTAATCTCTTCCTGCCGTAAACTCTCCAGGATCACTGCATTGCTCCAAAACTCATCTCTTCAGGACTACCAATTGTAATTGGCCCATCATTGATTTCAGTTGCCTGGACCCTAAACTCTGGAATTCCCTGCTGGAACTTCTCTGCTTCCCTCACTCCCACCCTCCTCTTTAACACACTCCTTATAATTTCCCACTTTGCCCAAACCTTTGCTCACTGGATCCAATATCTCCTCTATTCTGATGAGAGTTTTTGGTACAACAGCAAAAGGGATTATTATTTAAATGATAAAACATTAAAGCATGCCGCTGTTCAGAGAGACTTGGGTGTACTAGTGCATGAGTCACAGAGGTTGGTTTACAAGTGCAACAGGTGATTAAGAAGGCAAATGGAATTTTGTCCTTCATTGCTAGAGGGATGGAGTTTAAGACTAGGGAGGTTATGTTGCAATTGTATAAGGTGTTAGTGCGGCCATACCTGGAGTATTGTGTTCAGTTTTGGTCTCCTTACTTGAGAAAGGACGTACTGGCGCTGGAGGGTGTGCAGAGGAGATTCACTAGGTTAATCCCAGAGCTGAAGGGGTTGGATTATGAGGAGAGGTTGAGTAGACTGGGACTGTACTCGTTGGAATTTAGAAGGATGAGGGGGGATCTTATAGAAACATTTAAAATTATGAAGGGAATAGATAGGATAGATGCGGGCAGGTTGTTTCCACTGGCGGGTGACAGCAGAACTAGGAGGCATAGCCTCAAAATAAGGGGAAGTAGATTTAGGACTGAGTTTAGGAGGAACTTCTTCACCCAAAGGGTTGTGAATCTATGGAATTCTTTGCCCAGTGAAGCAGTTGAGGCTCCTTCATTACATGTTTTTAAGGTAAAGATAGATAGTTTTTTGAAGAATAAAGGGATTAAGGGTTATGGTGTTCGGGCCGGAAAGTGGATCTGAGTCCACAAAAGATCAGCCATGATCTAATTGAATGGCGGAGCAGGCTCGAGGGGTCAGATAGCCTACTCCTGCTCCTAGTTCTTATGTTCTTATGTTCTTATGTTCACATTCATCCTATCCGACCTACTCACTATCTTCTCTCTCTCTCATTGATCTTAGACAAAATGGCTATTTTAAAAATTAATTTACGGGATGTGGTGTCGCTGGTGAGGCCAGCATTTGTTGCCCATCCCTAGATGCCCTTCAGATGGTGGTGGTGAGCTGCCTTCTTGAACCGCTGCAGTCCTTGAGGTGTAGGTGCACCCACTGTGCTGTTAGGGAGGTAGTTCCAGGCATTTGACCCAGCGACAGAATTTATCCTTGCAAAACAAAACATTCCATAAACAACAAGCATTCACTCAAACATACTTCAATTTATTGGGAGACATAACAATTAATTAGTTCTAATAGTTTGATTTTTTTCTATCTTTCACAAACATAAAATATGTTATCGCCTCAGACGCTGCAATAAATCACATCATTGGGGAGTGTCCTTCCATCTGAATAACCTACACATTCTAACACTGACAAACTGACAGCTTTCAGCAAAGTGAACCATCGTGCTTCTCAGTCTAATCTTGACATTAAGGTTTCTAAGAAAGAATACCGAATGATTATTATAGACAACCCATTAAAAATCTACTAAACATACCACAAAGGCACACCCCACCCAACCGACCATGCAAAGCCCTCAGGATAGGAAATAAATCCTGTCCTTGTACAAAACAGCCACATTGCAGAAGCAAATAACAAAACATTCAGCAGGTACTTTATTGAATGAGGATTGATATTGGGACAGAATAAAGGTAAACCATTCATTGAGGTTCATGTACTCGGAAATAAATGAAGAAATGCGCAGCACATTATCTGGGGATTCTCCACAACTTGCATCATTCTCTGAATAAAATGCTACTTTATGTTCTATATATACCTATTTGAGAACTAAAAACACAATTGCAGCCCTCAGACATGTGTAACAACCAGGAAAGTACAGATTCCCTAAAATAATAGGACATCCAAACCGCAGAAAAGCAGCATCAAGTAAGAAACTTGCCTGAGATCTGTGGGTTTATGACCCAATCATCTACTTATAGGCAGTGTGGTAATTTGTCGAAATTCCAGAGACTGTATAAACTGCACATTCAGAACAAACTGCATATTTGACCCACCACACTGAATCTACATTGAAAATACCAGACATTGTTAAAGAGAAAAGAATTATATATATTATCCTTTCACAGGACGTGGGCGTCACTGGCTAGGCCAACACATGTCGCCCATCCCTAATTGCCCCCAAATATGACGGGTTTGCCACATCATCTCAGAGGGCAGATAAGAGTCAACCACATGGCTGTGGGTCTGGAGTCACATGTGGGACAGGCCGGGTAAGGACGGCAGATTGCCTTCCCTAAAGGACATTCGTGAACCAGGTGGGATTTCAGGACAATCGACAATGGTTTCACAGTGACCATTATTAATGATGTGGAGATGCCGGCGTTGGACTGGGGTGAGCACAGTAAGAAGTCTTACAACACCAGGTTAAAGTCCAACAGGTTTGTTTCAAACACGAGCTTTCGGAGTGTAGCTCTTTCATCAGGTGAGTGACCATTATTGAGACTAGCTTTTCAATTGGAGATTATTAATTGAATGTAAATTCCACCAGCTGTTATGGTGGGATTTGAACGCAAGGCCCCAAAACATCAAATAAACCTGGGCTTCTCGATTACTCATCCGATGGCCTTACGGCCAGGCCACAGTCTCCCCCATGGCATCTTCACACTGACAGGATAATTCAAAAATGCTCTGCAGCACCTAAACTACTTTTCAATTGGTCATTCTAACAGGATAAAGGGTTATATCCTTAATGTCAGTTGTTCATGGTGCAGTATTAAAACACAAAACTTGTACCTGCTTTCTCATCAGGTGTGAAGGTAAGTCAAGTGACTTTTTCACCTGCATAGGGCCAAATGGCCGACAATTGTGAGGTTATCCATTTTGGTCGGAATAACAGCAAAATGGATTATTATTTAAATGATAAAATATTAAAACATGCTGCTGTGCAGAGAGACCTGGGTGTGCTCGTGCATGAGTCGCAAAAAGTTAGTTTACAAGTGCAACAGGTGATTAAGAAGGCAAATGGAATTTTGTCCTTCATTGCTAGAGGGATGGAGTTTAAGACTAGGGAGGTTATGCTGCAATTGTATAAGGTGTTAGTGAGGCCACACCTGGAGTATTGTGTTCAGTTTTGGCCTCCTTACCTGAGAAAGGATGTACTGGCGCTGGAGGGTGTGCAGAGGAGATTAATTAGGTTAATCCCAGAGCTGAAGGGGTTGGATTACGAGGAGAGGTTGAGTAGACTGGGACTGTATTCATTGGAATTTAGAAGGATGCGGGGGGGATGGATCTCATAGAAACATATAAAATTATGAAGGGAATAGATAGGATAGATGTGGGCAGGTTGTTTCCACTGGCGGGTGAAAGCAGAACTAGGGGGCATAGCCTCAAAATAAGGGGAAGTAGATTTAGGACTGAGCTGAGGAGGAACTTTTTCACCCAAAGGGTTGTGAATGTATGGAATTCCTTGCCCAGTGAAGTAGTTGAGGTTCCTTCATTAAATGTTTTGAAGATAAAGATAGATAGTTTTTTGAAGAATAAAGGGATTAAGGGTTATGGTGTTCAGGTCGGAAAGTGGAGCTGAGTCCACAAAAGATCAGCCATGATCTAATTGAATGGCGGAGCAGGCTCGAGGGGCCAGATGGCCTACTCCTGCTCCTAGTTCTTATGTTCTGCTGCTACATCTTATGGTCTAAGGTGAGAATGAGGGCATTCAGTGATGACTGCACAATGTTTAGCACCATTCACAATGCCTCAGACACTGGCTGTCCATCTCCAAATGCAGCAAACTGAGCAATATCTCGGCTTGGGCTGATAAGTGACAGGTAATGTTCATGCTACCTTCAACACTCATTCCCTCCACCACCGATGCACAGTGGTAGCACAGTGTACCACCTTCAAGGTGCACTGCAGCAACCTGTCAAGGCTCCTTTGATGGTACCTTGCCAAACCCATGGCATCTACCTCCTAGAAGGGCAATAGCAGGAGATGTATTCACTGACAAGATCCTCTCCAAGACATACCCCACCCCAACATGGAATCATGTTGCCATTTATTCACTGTTGCTGGTGTCATATTTCTAGGTTTTCTTAATACAAACTTCCCAGTCTCACACAGGACTGGTAAACTAAATGCATGTGCGGTATGTTTGAAGATGGAGTACAGGATTGCTCAGTAGGCAGATTTATAATAAAGATTCAACAGCTATTGTCAGTAGGTCAGAGGCTGGGAATTCTGTGCCAACACAGAAGTATAGCTTCAATTCCTTCATGCCACATGCTGCGAGTTGAACTGAAAGCTCCTCTGAACACGTCAGCTGGCACATATTTTACATCCTGGCTTCTTACTCATTTTCGTATTCTCCCTTAAAGGGATAAACAACAGCTGTTTTAAAATCCTGGAATTCTCTCCCTAACAGCAGCGTGGGTGTACCTACACCACATGGACTACGGCAGTTCATGAAGGCAGCTGCCCACCATCTTCTCAAGGAAACTTTTGGATGGGTATTAAATGCCGGCCGAGCCAATAATGCTCACATCCTGGGAAAGAATGTTTTAAAAAGTACAACTGGATCACTCTCATACTGCTCTGAGCGAGCAGTGGAAATGCAGACAAACAGCCTGTTAAATGTATTTTCTTCTAATCCTCCATGATTGGGCAGGGCTCTGACTAAAGGTAATTGTCTACTCCAGGAACAATCACTTTCTCTGGTGTAGACCTAATGCTTCAGGAAGAGTTTCACCAGCTCCTCGCTTAAAATCCTTGGGCGGAATTCTCCCCCCCCCCCCCCCCCCCCCCCCCCCCCCCCACGCCGGGTGAGAGAATCGCCGGGGCGCCAAGCGAGTCCCGCCATGCCGCCCCAGCACCCGCACGTGATTCTCCCACCCCCCCCCCCCCCAGACCAATGCGGCGAGATTCAGCTGGCCGCTGGGAGAATCGCCGCTCGCCGTTTGTAACGGGCGATTCTCCGGCCTGGTTGGGCCGAGCGGCCGCTCCGACATGACAGGGTCCCACCGGCGCCGTCCACACCTGGTCGCTGACGGCGGGAACAGCGTGGGAACGCTGGGGGGGGGGGGCGGCCTGTGGGAGGGGGAGGGGGTACTTTCATGGAGGGGGGACACACCTCAAAAGCGGTCTGGCCCGTGATCGGTGCCCACCGATCGGCGGACCGGGCTCTCTGAAGGAGGTCCTCCTTTCCTCCGCCGCCCCGCAAGATCCATCCGACATTTCTTGCGGGGCGGCCGCGGGGAGGACAGCAACCGCGCATGCGCGGGTGGCGTCATTTACGCGACGCCGGCCGGGTAATTTACGTGGCGCCGCTTTTACACGGTGTGATGGCCCGGCGTGCACGGCGCCGCTCCTAGCCCCCCAGGGGCGGGAGAATAGGGGGCTGGGAGTGGCCTCCGACGCCAGAGTGAAACACTCTGGTTTTCACTCCGGCATCAGGACTTAGGGCGCGATTCTCCGCAAATGCGGCGAGTCGTAAAGGCTGCCATGAAACTGGCCGTGTTTCACGGCAGCCTCCACGCCCCCTCCCGGAACCCGATTCTCCCCCCCCGGGTGGGGCTAGCAGCGCGGCCCCGTGAAGTACGGCATCGCGGGCTTAGCGACGGTCGCTAAGCCCGCGCGCCAAGCGTCACGGCGGCTGACGCGCACGATGACGTCAGCCGCGCATGCGCGGGTTGGACGGCTCCAACTCGCACATGCGCGGATGACATCATCACGCATATGCGTCAAACCCGTGCATGCGCGGGCCGTCATGCCCCTCAGCTGCCCCGCGGACTGATCCTGCGGGGCAGCGGAGGAACAAATAGTGCGCGGATATCGGACCCGCTGCCCGCGATCGGTGCCCACCGATCGCAGGCCCATGCCACCCTTGGTACGGCCGTGGTGCGGCCGTGCCAATCGGTGCCATGGTTGTCCGGGACGGCACTTTGCGGCCGTTTTCACGAACGGTGAGAGCAGGTGTGTTTGCGTTCGTGAAAACGGCGGTAAAGGCCTGGGAACTCGGCCCATCGGCCTGGGGAGAATCGCTGTTCGCCGTAAAAAACGGCGAGCAAGGGCAGCACGGTGGCCTAGTGGTTAGCACAACCGCCTCACGGCGCTGAGGTGCCAGGTTCGATCCCGGCTCTGGGTCACTGTCCGTGTGGAGTTTGCACATTCTCCCCGTGTCTGCGTGGGTTTCGCCCCCACAACCCAAAAATGTGCACATTAGGTGGATTGGCCACGCTAAATTGCCCCTTAATTGGAAAAAATAATTGGGTAATCTAAATTTATAAAAGAAAAAGAAAAAAAAAAAAACGGCAAGCAGCGATTCGTGTCGTGGGGCGGCCGTGGAGGGGGGGGGGGGGGGGGGGGGGTAGAATAGCGGGAGGTCAGGAAAAATGTCGGAAAGGCCCTCCCGCTATTCTCCGACCCGTCGTGGGCAGTGGAGAATCGCGCTCTTAGTCTCCCAATGGGAGAATTGCGCCCCTTAAGTCTACAACTTTAATAATTATTCTACCAAATATCCTTCCACAAAACAATTCAAAATATTCAACATGTGATCTCAATGATGATCTCTAAATAGTCAGAGTAACTTTACAAGGACATTAAAAACCTCATTGAAACCTGCAGCAATTTTCTTAGAGATTTATGATCTTCTGGCTGAACCCTCTCTCTGTATCACAGTAAATGTATTTCATGATTCAAAAAGAGATTAAGTTTCTACACAGTTAGATTTTGTTTGCATACATTTTCCCAAAGCAAACCTCAACACCATGGTTTTTTTTTTATAAATTTAGATTACCCAATTATTTTTTCTATTAAGGGGCAATTTAGCGTGGCCAATCCACCTACTCTGCACATTTTTGGGTTGTGGGGGCGAAACCCACGCAGACACGGGGAGAATGTGCAAACTCCACACGGACAGTGACCCAGAGCCGGGATCGAACCTGGGACCTCAGCGCCGTGAGGCGGTTATGCTAACCACTAGGCCACCGTGCTGCCCTCTCAACACCATGGTTTTGTTCTCATGATTAGGAATATACAATGAAGATTTCGCACAATTTGGCATAATTTCTCTTTGAGAAAACGATTAGATCTGGTTATCTTTGACTGGTGGCAGTATTCTGGGCTGATGGAAGGGTAGGTGGAAATCTGGGGAGGTGGGGCATGGAAACAATGGTGAAATTCTTTCTTTAGTCTTTTGTTGAAAAGAGTAAATGTTCAATTCACTGCTTTTGTTCGAAGATGATGAACGGGACAATGTTAACATCTCATCCAGATAACCTAAATTTGATTCTAAATAGGTTCTCGGTTATAATGAAGCCTTGGGGTAACGGTTATAGGGTTAGGATTCTCTTCAGATTTTACAAGATTTTGTACATGTGACAAAATAATTGAACTGCAGATCAAGTCAAGGTTACTACATTTAAAAAAAAAAAAATTTAGAATATCCAATTCATTTTTTCCAATTAAGGGGCAATTTAGCGTGGCCAATCCTCCTAACCTGCACATCTTTAGGTTGTGGGGGTGAAACCCACGCAGCCACAGGGAGACTGTGCAAACTCCTCACAGACAGTGACCCAGGGCCGGGATTCGAACCGGGTCCTCAGCGCCGTAGGCAGCAATGCTAACCACTGTTCCGCCGTGCCGCCCTAGGTTACTACATCTTGATATAATATTGTATTTGAAAATGCATCAACATTTGTAATTGCATATTATTGTGGCAGTGCTTACACAGAAATGTTAAAATCCTAAATAAGCAAACATTAACGCAGACCCCTGAACAACCTTCACTAACTCGACTACAAAACTGGACATCATTGAGAAGTTCCTGCTAATTACCATTCATTTTATAAACTGCTTGTGTTTATTTGAGCTAACCTTGCTGAGGAATGGTGATCGATGCTGTAATCAACCTGGCCAAAGGTGAAAGCCTTTCAATTGTGATTTGCATTCAGTGCTATCTATTGACCCATTTTCTTTTCAGAAGGACATGCTCTTAATTAGTGGAGAGAAAATAGTGTTTGTTGAATGTGTGGGTAAAAGCATCACTTGTCATGGCATCCTGCACTGAAAGTGAAATTGTCAGATTCCTCCACACACCACTTTCTCTTTTCATTTCCAACAGCCGATTGAATTGTCTGAAATGCCTGTTCACCATAAAGTAATGTTGGATTTCCTCTGCCCACATCTTCTTCAGTGTAGAATAATTGCCAGAAGCACTTTCATTCTCCTGTTTGGATCTTCCTATTTGTTCCTTTTTGAGGTATTTCATCAACAAGTAAAATTCTTCAAAGTATGTCTGATATCAGCCGTTTCTATGACAACCGCGGGTAATCCTCTGTAACAGCTGTAACTTGAGCCTATCTCATTTTAAGAGCATGACAAGAAATGAGTGAAAATCCATAGGTCGGCAAAGGTATTTTGATAATTTTTTCACCATTTTGTGAATAACTACTCTGTACTGCTGAGCCAAACAGTGAGAGCAGAGAGATGTTTAGTGCCAAATGGTGATTCTTGATCTAAGTTTCTTTCACTTTCGTAAGAACTCTATTCCAGGCCGTCTCCCGCTTCTCTCATCAGCCCGAGTGGGTGCCCCCCGGCCAGCGGCGCAATGATCAGCATACTCTGCCGATGTGGAACACTCTCTCCCTCAGCAGCCACGATGCCTGTTTCTCAGTTCCTGGAACCACATGTGGAACTCACCGACATCGGGAATTCCCCCCGGCAGAGATAGAGCATCACCGAGGCCCTGGAGAATACTGGCTCAGGCCCGCTAATGATATGCCAATGGCGTTCACTGTATGTGGTGGTATGATTAGCATAGCTGCCTGCCATTGATGCAGAACACCGGCTTACCATTGGCCCTGGTCGGTCATGTGCCTCTCGACCGGTTGGTTGAGACCAGTCATGTGACGGCTCCCCGATTGGTCGAGAGGCTGAGTTAACCCCGCCTCCAGGGCGGGGTATAAATACCTCCCGGCGGTCGTCCTTCTACTGTAATCGACCGCTGGGCTTAACATCTAGTATATTAAAGCCATACTTTTGTTCAGCAACTCGTCTCGGGTTCAATTGATGGTACATCTCTGTACCTGCGGAGTGGAACGCATTGACTCCGCTGTTGAAAGCGCCGGAGCCCGACATTCTGTTGAGCGCCTGGCGCCGGCAACGATTTCAGCCTCCCGACCGATTCTCCGCCGAATTGCCTTTCCCGATTCCCGATTCCAGCGTCGGCCGAAGGGGAGACCTTTGACAATGTTTCAACAACCTTTTTTCCCAAGGACAATCCCACAATGGAACAAGTTGCTAAAGGAAATAGCCACAACCCCATTACTGGAAATCTTCCAGACCCAACGTTAGATTATTTCCATCTTAATGTTTCCATTATCAGGAAGACCATCTTAGCAGGTCACGGGTGGTTTAATTACCCGTGGGAATGTTAATGGAATATGGATATCAGTCTGTGATGTCACCACAACTAAAGCAGGAAGAGAAGGCTTCAGCGCTTTTGGATCAGATCCATATTTTGTCAGCAACATGGTTATTTTTAAGAATTTAAAGAAAACAGACAAAGATACGCGGGTTAGATGGATTCTTATCAGTTCTATCCCTTCAAACAGAATCCAACACAAAGGAAGAAGCGTCAAGCAGCTACAGTGAAATTATGCAGCAAGAATCAACAACCATCATTCTTGCAGAAACTAAAACACCCCATCACATCTTAAAAGTATTTCCCTCTGTGATGTCACACATAAGGCAGTAAATCAAAATCAAATTACACTAGAAGAGAGAAAAGAAAAAAAATATTAAAACACTAAAACCCTTTTCTTCCTGAACATCGCAACTTAACTCACTGAATTAAAAGACTGAAATTTTAAACAAGACAAAGCAGAACATAGAACCTTGTTTCTCTCCTCCCCACCAGTCCATCCCATCCCTCAAACTCAGCCCACCACAGATAGAATTTAACAGTCCTTAATTTAAGAATCCTTAAGCCAGATTATTGTCTTTCATGAAAGTAACCACCTCTTCTGGATTTCACTGTAGCTGCTAGAAGCTTCTTCCTTTGTGTTGGATTCTGTTTGAAGGTGATAGAACTGATTAGAATCGGTTAGAGGGAGAGGGGTTTGCCTCTTTGCCTGCGCGTTGGGGGAGGGTATGTTTGCTTTTTGGGATTGTTGTTACTGTGTTGAATGCTTGTTTTATTGCTAGGTGTGATAGAATCTGGCAGTCAGCAGGCTTTTTGATGCTAGAGGGTGGGTGATGGTGAGCTAGCTGGATAGCTGGTTCACGGGAGCAAAGTGGGGGGAGAACTGAGGAAAGACAAAGTGAGGGGGAGGGGGGGGCGGGAGGGGGTTACTGCTGATGGGTAAGGGACAGTTAGGAGTCTGGAGATGGAGATCAGATGGCAGTCATCACCGAGGGGCGGATCAAGCGAGATGTGGAACACGGGCTAGGAGCTGGCCTGGGAAAGGTCATGGTTGACCGACAGAGGAGGGGGGAAAAAGCCCCCCCTGACCAGACTGGTTACATGGAATGTTCGTGGACTGAACGGGCCAATTAAGAGAGCTCATGTGTTCGCACACCTGAGACAGTTAAAAGCGGACGTGGCTATGTTACAGGAGACACACTTGAAGCTGGGAGACCAAATTAGATTAAAGAAGGGATGGGTCGGGCAAGTGTTTCATTCAGGACTGGACTTTAAAACAATGGGGTAGCTATCCTGATTAATAAAAGGGTGACATTCGAGGTGGGGAGGATAGAGGTAGACCCGGGAGGCAGATTTGTTACGGTTAGAGGGAAGCTAGAGGGAATGGCAGTGGTGCTGGTGAATATATATGCCCCAAACTGGGATGATGTCGCCTTTATCAGGAAGGTGCTGGGGAAGATCCCAGACCTTGACTCGCACCGGCTGATCATGGAGGGATGATACGGTCCTGGACCGAGGTTAGACCGGCCGAGTACTAGGTCGGGGAAGATATCAGCAATGGCAAAGGAACTGCGGGGGTTCATGGAGCGCATGGGAGGGGTGGATCCGTGGAGATTTGAGAGACCAATGAGCAGGGAATATTAATTCTACTCCCATGTACATAAGGCGTATTCCAGGATAGATTTCTTCATGCTACATAAAACACTGCTAGCAGGGTTTGAGGATACTGAGTACTCAACATTTGTGGTTCCAGATCATGCACCACACTGGATAGACCTACGGGCAGACACGGGAATGTCCCAGCATGCACAGTGGAGACCAGATACAGGGCTGTTAGCGGATGAGGAGACCTGTGAGCGAGTGAGAGAGGCCAATCGGGGGTACATAAAGATCAATGACACGGGAGAGACTGCAGCTGGGGTGGTCCGGAAGGCACTGAAAGCGGTCATTAGAGGGGAATGTATTTCGATTCGAGCCCACAGGGATAAAACTGAGCGGTCGGAGCTGGACAGGTTGGGAGGAGAAATCTTCCAGGTGGACAGGAGATACTCGGAGTCTCCAAATGAGGAGCTCCTGAAGGAGCGACAGAGACTTCAAATGGAGTTTGGGCTCCTTTCCACAGGAAAGGCGGAGGGTCAGCTGAGGAGGGTAAAAGGGGCAATATATAAACATGGGGAGAAAGCTGGCAGGATGCTGGCACATCAGCTGAGGATACAGGAGGTGGCGAGAGAAATAGGGAAAATAAAGGATTTGAGGGGGAAGACGGTGATGGTCCCGGGTGCGGTGAATGAAGTGTTCCGGGAATTTTATAGCCGGCTATACGAGTCGGAACCCCCGGTTGGGGAGGAGAGCATGAATCAATTCCTGGGGAGGCTAGTGTTCCCAAAGGTAAATGAGGAGCTGGTGCAGGCCCTGGGGGGCCTGATTGGGCTTGGGGAGGTGATAGATGGACTGGGGGCGATGTAATCGGGTAAAGCCCCGGGACCTGATGGGTTCCCAGTGGAATTTTATAAGAAGTTCTCTGGGTTACTGGGGCTGCTCCTTGTTGAGGCTTTCAATAAGTCCAAGGAGCTGGGAGTACTCCCCCCAACGTTATCACAGGCATCAATCTCTCTCATCCTGAAGCGGGACGAGGATCCGGAGAGCTGTGGATCGTACAGGCCAATCTCCCTCTTCAATGTAGATGCCAAATTATTGGCAAAGATCCTGGCCACTCGAATAGAGGATTGTGTCCCAGAGATAATTGGGGAGGATCAGACGGGATTTGTAAAGGGCAGGCATCTGACAGCCAACATTAGACGGCTTCTTAAAGTAATTATGATGCCAGCGGAGGGGCGCGAGGCTGAGGTGGTAGTTGCCATGGACGCAGAGAAGGCTTTCGACTAGGTGGAGTGGGAGTATCTATGGGATATTTTAGGCAGGTTTGGGTTTGGGCAGGGATTTGTGGAGTGGGTCCGGCTACTGTACCAGGCCCCAGTGGCAAATGTAAGAACTAACCGAGTTCGGTCAGAATACTTTAATCTTTGTCGGGGGACAAGGCAGGGATTCCCGCTCTCCCCATTACTGTTTGCCATGGCCATAGAACCCTTAGCAATGGCTCTGAGAGCAGCGAATACCTGGAGGGGTATAGTGAGGAGGAGGGGGGGAGCACAGGGTCTCTCTCTATGCGGACAATTTGCTGCTTTATATCACGGACTCGGTGGGGGAGGATGACCGAAATCATGGAGGTGTTCGGAGAATTTGGGCGATTTTCAGGCTATAAGTTAAATATGGGAAAGAGCGAGATGTTTGTGATTATTGCACGGGAGCAGGAATGGAGGCTGAAGGAGCTCCCTTTTAAAGTGGTTGGGAAGAGTTTTAGATATCTGGGGATTCAAGTGGCCAAGGATTAGGGCAGCTCCACAAGTTAAATTTGGGCAAAGCAGTGGATCAAATGAGAAGGGATTTTTGTAGATGGGACATGCTCCCACTGACGCTGGCGGGGAGGGTTCAGACGGTGAAGATGACGGTCCTTCCGAGACTGCTTTTCTTTTTTCAGTGTCTCCTGATTTTTGTCCCAAAGGCTTTTTTCAGAAGTATGAATGTGGCGATATCGAGGTTTATATGGCCGGGTAAAACCCCGAGAGTAAGGAGTGTACTCCTGGAACGGGCCCACGGGGAAGGGGGATTGGTTCTCCCGAGTTTTATTAAGTATTACTGTGCTGCCAACATATCGATGGTCAGGAAGTGGTTAATGGGGGAGGGGTAGGTCTGGGAGCGGATGGAGGCAGCATCCTGCAAAGGTACGAGTCTGGAGGCTTTACTGACGGCGCCCCTGCCATTCTCGCTGGCTCGGTACTCCACAAGTCCTGTGGTGGTGGCAGCCCTGAGGGTGTGGGGGCAATGGAGGCAGCATATGAGACTGGAGGGGGCGTCAGTGTGGTCACTGATCTGTGACAATCACCGGTTTGTCCCGGGGGGGGGGGCTGGATGGGGGTATGGCAGGGATTGAGAGGTATGGGGATCTATTCATCCAGGAGGGCTTTCCAACCTTGGAGACATTAGAGAAGGAGTTTGACTTGCCGGGAGGGAACGGGTTTCGGTATCTTCAAGTGCTGGACTTTGTACGGAGACAGGTCCCAAGCTTTCCCCGCCTCCCCCTGAGGGGACTAAGGGATAAAGTGCTGTCAAAAACAGGGGTTGGAGGTGGGAAGGTTTCGGACATATACAGGGAATTGTTAGAGTGGGAAGGGGCCCCTATCAGAGAGGTGAAGAGGAAGTGGGAAGAGGAGTTGGGAGGGGAGCTGGAAGCTGAACTGTGGGAAAAAGCCTTGAAAAGGGTAAATTCATCCTCGTCCTGTGCTAGACTCAGCTTGATTCAGTTCAAGGTGGTCCACAGGGCCCACATAACGGTCGCCCAGAAGAGTAGGTTCTGCGAGGAGGTGGAGGACAGATGTGGGCGGTGTGGGGGTAGCCCGGCCAATCATGTTCATATGTTTTGGGCACGTCCGAAACTGAGGGAATTCTGGCAGGGATTTGCAGGTGTTATGTCGGAAGTCCTGGAATTAGGGTATCTCCGAGTCCAGAATTAGCAGTATTTGGGGTGATGGAGGATCCGGGGGCAAAGGGGGGGGGGGGGAGGCCGATATCCTGGCCTTCTCCTCCCTGGTGGCCCGGAGATGGATCTTGCTGAGATGGAGGAACACGGAGCCTCCGGAATCAGGAGTGTGAGTCAGCGATATGGTAGCGTTTCTCAGTCTGGAGGATTCGCTCTCAGAGGATCAATACAGGGATTCGCCTGGAGTTGGCAGCCGTTCACTGATTTCTTTAATAAAAACTGAATGTCAGCAGTAAGGGAGGAAAGGAAAAAAGTTGGGGGGGGGGGAATAGGAGGCATAGTAATGTTAAATAAGGACAGGGAATTTAGTATACGGGTAATTGGGGATAGGGTGGGAGAAGTGGGGAACGTGGTTTATTGTGTGTTATTTTAGGGGGCATTTTGTGTGTTGACCCACCCAGTTGTTTTAGAAATGTCACTATGTTAAATTGAGAAAATTACAAATGCTTCAATAAAATATTTGAAAAAAATATAAAAATAAATTGTCCCTTCGTGTCCAAAGGTTAGGTTGGGTTATGGGGATAGGCCAAGATAGTGAGCCCAGGTAGGTGCTCTTTCAGAGGGTCGATGGAGACTCAATGGGCCGAATGGTCTCCTTCTGCACTGTAGGGATTCTAGGATTCTATGATTTAGAACTCTGGCAAATTAATTAAAAGCTTAATATTAACAAGCATCCAAAACACGTGGCTGGAAGATCAATACTAGACATAGAACATAGAATATAGAACAGTACAGCACAGAACAGGCCCTTCGGCCCGCGATGTTGTGCCGAGCATTGATCACCCTACTTAAACCCACGTAACCCGTATACCCGTAACCCAACAATCCCCCCATTAACCTTACACTACGGGCAATTTAGCATGGCCAATCCACCTAACCCGCACATCTTTGGACTGTGGGAGGAAACCGGAGCACCCGGAGGAAACCCACGCACACACGGGGAGGACGTGCAGACTCCACACAGACAATTTTAGAATAATTTGACAGGATGAGAAACAATCTAAATGGGGTGAACACAAGGAGATATCGGAATGTGACTGGGATGTAAAACACCCACGAGGCTGTGTGGGTTCAGCAGTCTTCTGAATAAGGTGAAATGAAGGGTTGACATGTTGAAGTAAGGAGATGGTGGCATGTCGGTGCTATCACTGGATGAGCAATTTGTAGTTCAGTCCAATTTAAATGTAAATCAGTTTAAATGTAATTGTTTAAAAAATCCAAAATTGAAAGCTAATCTCAGTGACGGTGACCATGACAACCTATCTGGTTCACCAATGACCTTTAGGGAAAGGACTCTGCCGTCCTTACCCAGTCTGGCCTACATGTGACTCCAAACCCCCAGCGACGTTGTTAACTCTTAACTGGCCCTGAATGGCCAAAGGCGACTCAGTTCATGGGCAATTAGGGATGGTTAACAAATGGTGGTCGTGTCAGTGACACCTCATCACATGACCCTGGGCTATAAGAATGGACTTTGTGAAAGTGGCCACCAAACCTGTTAAGGTGCCTGCAATTTAACTTGTGATTGCGGGTATGGGTGAGGGGAGTGATTGAGACATCACATGTTAAACATCCAGGGATAGGGCGTAATACTTATTTTTTTAAATTGCCAAAATGCTTGCTGCTGAAATTTATTTTAAATTAGGCAAACGCATATTGAGGTTGAGAAAATACACACATCCTGCTCAAAACTGGAAAAGTCCACACAAATCCTGCCCATAACAGCTGAATTTAAAAAAGTGTTTCCAAGGAAACTATGTCCCTGATCATACAATTCACAGTGCAGAAGGAGGCCATTCGGCCCATCGAGTCAGCACCGGCCCTTGGAAAGACGCCATACTTAAGCACACACCTCCACCCTATCTCCGTAACCCAGTAACCCCACCTAACCTTTTTTGGACACTAAGGGCAATTGATCATGGCCAATCCACCTAACCTGCACATCTTTGGACTGTGAGAGGAAACCAGAGCACCCGGAGGAAACCCACGCAGACACGGGGAGAACGTGCAGACTCCGCACAGACAGCGACACAAGCCGAGAATCGAACCCGGGTCCCTGGCGCTGTGAGGCAGCAGTGCTAACCACTGTGCTACCGCCCCACCCCAGCTGAGACTTTACCAGCGTAATTTAATCCTTGGTTGAATGTGATGATTTCATTGTGTGTACCCAAGATGAGTTGATTGTGTATTGCAGTGGGCTGACATCATTAACTATCAGTGTCAGTTTGTTGGTGTGTGATCATTGCCCAACAATACACCCAGAGTGGGACCCAGAACACTGGAAATAGCCCCTTTCTTTCTGACTGCTGTTGTCATATTGTCTCAAACGTCTGACAATTCCAGACAGTATATTTAAGACAGATCCAGTGTAATTTGTTATAAATAGCCAATGGTACGAGTACAATGAGGTATTGCGTTTAAATGTTACTCTGCTGAATAAAACAAACACAACATGTGACAAACAAGTCTGTGACAACTAGCTGTTGGAGCTTAAAGTTTAACAAGTGCGTGCTTTAGAATCTGTTGCGGTCAATTTTTAGCTGCTTTGCGTGATGTTAACAGGGCAAATCCGAATGGCCTGGCTGAGTGCCCCCCACTGAACCTCCATTGGCTTTGCTGCCATCTGATTGGTGGAAGGTCCCGGAATTTGTCCTTGTCAGGTGGCAAGCGTAGGAACTAAACAAGCAAATCCAGCCCCACTGCCGCATGTCCTACAGGAGATTTCATCACAGTCGGTGACTCAGGAAAGTGGGCGGCAGAGGAAAAATCCCGGGGACCTTTAAAGAATCATCAGCTGAAGGTTGCTGGTTATTTAACTTCTTGCAAACGGCATCATTAACCCCTTTTGTCTTATGTCCTTGACACCTTTGTCAATCTCTCCTTTGTTGTGACCTATCCCTGCCCTTCAATTCTGTCCCACCCTCCCCTTTCCCAAATATATAATTCATAACATTTCTATCCCTCGTCAGTTCTGCAGAACAGTCACATGGACTCGAAATGTTGACCCTGGCCAGGATTCTCAGGCCGTTCGCCGGCGGTGGGATAGTCTGTTGCCACCGGCAGTGCACCCCATCCATTGGTTTCCCAGGGGGCATGGGATGGCTTCAATGGGAAATCCCATTGGCAGCGGCGGAGCCGAGAATCTCGCTGCTGGCAAACGGTGTGCCGCCTCTCGCTGCCGAGGAACACGCGGCTAGGGGGCTGGAGAATCCTACCGTCTGTTTCTCTCTCCACACATGCTGCCCAACCTGCTGAGTTTATCCAGCGTTTTCTGTTTATTACATTTCTTGTAGCATTTAAGGTTTTGGGAAAAGGCCGATGTCACTGACCCCTGTTCAGAATTGTCTTTTCAGGCCGACATCAGAACTTGTGTATCTCAGAATGGAACTGAGTCTGTTAAAGAGTTGATTTTTCACTTATTTTTTGGTGGAGTTTAAACTTCTTTCAATAAATGAAAATCACCAAGGTGAATCCATTGACATTTGGGGTGAATTGAATTGGCTGGAGACTGACACCTTTAAAGCTGTGGAACACCGGAGGAGACCGAGATGGATCATCCACTCGGCACTTCTGATCGAAGATTGTTGTGAATGAGAGTGGGCACCGCAGGGTCTGAGGTGCTTTTATAGACTCTTTCAATCACCTTGTTTTTAAGCTTCACGTGCTCTTTGTTTTTGTTCAGGGCAGTGCCCCTTTAAGGAGCCACCCCATTTAATTTGTCCCTCAGTCTGTTTAGTTCAATTAGTTGCACCTGAAATAGTTCAACCTCACTGCCCCAACTAACATCCTCCCTGAAACATTCTGCTGAAAATGTATTCAGTAACAAGAAGGATTCCCACTGCTGCTATTTAACTGGATCATCAACATTTGGGGCCTCACGGTAGCATGGTGGTTAGCATCAATGCTTCACAGCTCCAGGGTCCCAGGTTCGATTCCCGGCTGGGTCACTGTCTGTGCGGAGTCTGCACGTCCTCCCCGTGTGCGCGTGGGTTTCCTCCGGGTGCTCCGGTTTCCTCCCACAGTCCAAAGATATGCAGGTTAGGTGGATTGGCCATGCTAAATTGCCTGTAGTGTAAGGTTAATGGGGGGATTGTTGGGTTACGGGTATACCGGTTACGTGGGTTAAGTAGGGTGATCATTGCTCGGCACAACATCGAGGGCCGAAGGGCCTGTTCTGTGCTGTACTGTTCTATGTTCTATCTTTCAGGTTAATTGCTGATTAATTGCTATCTGGTCTGTTATTAGTCTTTGGTCATTTGCAGAGTTGGGTAAAGTTAGTCAGGTGGACAAAATGCTGCAAGTGGAGAAGATATTAGGCAGAATGTTCCATCCGGGAGACTAATTGCAGAGGTGGCTGGGAAATTCCTGCGAGGTGTAGCATCCAATTTTTTCACCTGATTATCTGCTTTTCTGCTCATTTGTTATGCATAAATAAAAAGCTTGTTAAATCTGAATACAGGATGGGCAGGAATTTCCCCCTCCTGCTGTTACCTCGTCGAGTTAAAGGTCCTACCGCCAGATGTAAATAGCACCCACACCCACGCCTCACACTCTGCCGGCCAGGAGTGGTGTAAACTTCATCATTGTGTCCAAACAGACAAAACCTTCCTTGTTATGGTCCAGCGAGGCTTCCCTGGGGATTCTCCTCCAGGCCATTGAGGAAAGGACAGAGCTACTCGTTCTGGACACCAACAGACAACCTCATACAACCGGGCACAGCAATCAGTCGCTGTCTCCACCGCTGCTGCAGATACTGGGGCCGCACCTACATGTCGTTAGAGTTAAAAAAAACTAATTAGCACTGCTGCCTCACTGCACCAGGGTCGCAGGTTCAATTCCAACCTCCGATGACTGTGCGGAGTCTGCACGTCCTCCCCGTGTCTGCGTGGGTTTCCTCCGGGTGCTACGGTTTCCCCCCACAGTCCAAAGGTGTGCAGGTTAGGTGGATTGGCCATGCTAAATTGCCCCTTAGGTGTCCAAAATGTTAGGTGGGGTTACTGGGATATGGGGATAGGGTGGAGGATTGGTCCGAGGTCGAGTGCTCTTTCAAATAGTCGGTGCAGAATCGATGGGCCGAATGGCCTCCTTAGGGCTTCTATGGTTCTATCAATAGTGGCAATGTATATAATCGCATTATTGTAATTATATTTCTACATTATCTCACAATTGTGACACCCTGGTCAATCTCACAGCTGTATCGCCCTGGTCAATCTCACAGCTGTATTGCCCTGGCCAATCTCACAGCTGTATCACCCTGGTCAATCTCACAGCTGTATTGCCCTGGCCAATCTCACAGCTGTGACACCCTGGTCAATCTCACAGCTGTATCGCCCTGGTCAATCTCACAGCTGTATTGCCCTGGCCAATCTCACAGCTGTATCACCCTGGTCAATCTCACAGCTGTATTGCCCTGGTGAATCTCACAGCTGTATCGCCCTGGTCAATCTCACAGCTGTATCGCCCTGGTCAATCTCACAGCTGTATTGCCCTGGTGAATCTCACAGCTGTATCGCCCTGGTGAATCTCACAGCTGTATCGCCCTGGTGAATCTCACAGCTGTATCGCCCTGGTCAATCTCACAGCTGTATTGCCCTGGTCAATCTCACAGCTGTATCACCCTGGTCAATCTCACAGCTGTGACAGTCTGGTCAATCTCACAGCTGTGACAGCCTGGTCAATCTCACAGCTGTGACACTCTGGTCAATCTCACAGCAGTATCGCCCTAGTGAATCTCACAGCTGTGACAGCCTGGATTGCTTCATCCATCTGGAGCCGCACATAAAGGTCAGGTGTGCTGAAAAGGGCATCGGTCACTTCCCTTAGGCATTTGTCTGTCACCGATTGTGAGATTCTTCAAAGGGGCCCTCAGTGGAGCCCTGGAAGGTTCTGCCGGCTAAACGGTCGTGTGACAGTAACCTGCAAAGCAGCAGCATCCATATCTCTGCAGCGTGAGTTCCTCACAGCGAGTGTGAGTTATCACAACCATGGACAGAGCCAAAGTGTCTGTGGCAATGTCTATTACTCATCTCCACAAATGAACCGCGTCTTCTGTAGACCCTTGGGCTCACCAAACATCTTTGGGGATTGAACCCTTCCTCATGAGCATCTGGGATTTCCTGGGGCCTCACTGGCTCTTGATCCTGGGGGTGATGGTCTTCGCTGAGCTCTGCCAATCGCTGCTGCGTCCATTTTATCCACATTTTAATCTCAGCTGTCATTACGATAACTTTGTCTCCAGCCTACATACCCCACTCCCCCTACATACCCCACTCCCCCTACATACCCCACTCCCCCTACATACCCCACTCTCCCTACATACCCCACTCCCCCTACATACCCCACTCCCCCTACATACCCCACTCTGCCTACATACCCCACTCCCCCTACATACCCCACTCTGCCTACATACCCCACTCTGCCTACATACCCCACTCCCCCTACATACCCCACTCTGCCTACATACCCCACTCCCCCTACATACCCCACTCTGCCTACGTACCCCACTCCCCCTACATACCCCACTCCCCTACATACCCCACTCCCCCTACATACCCCACTCTGCCTACATACCCCACTCTGCCTACATACCCCACACTGCCTACATACCCCACTCTGCCTACATACCCCACTCCCCCTACATACCCCACTCCCCCTACATACCCCACTCCCCTACATACCCCACTCCCCCTACATACCCCACTCTGCCTACATACCCCACTCTGCCTACATACCCCACTCTGCCTACATACCCCACTCCCCCTACATACCCCACTCCCCCTACATACCCCACTCCCCTACATACCCCACTCCCCCTACATACCCCACTCTGCCTACATACCCCACTCTGCCTACATACCCCACTCGCCCTACATACCCCACACCCCTTACATACCCCACTCTGCCTACATACCCCACTCTGCCTACATACCCCACTCCCCCTACATACCCCACTCCCCCTACATACCCCACTCCCCCTACATACCCCACTCCCCCTACATACCCCACTCCCCCTACATACCCCACTCCCCCTACATACCCCGCTCTGCCTACATACCCCACTCTGCCTACATACCCCACTCTGCCTACGTACCCCACTCTGCTTACATACCCCACTCTGCCTACCTACCCCACTCTGCCTACGTACCCCACTCTGCCTACATACCCCACTCCCCCTACATACCCCACTCTGCCTACGTACCCCACTCCCCCTACATAC
The DNA here is from genome assembly GCF_902713615.1 of Scyliorhinus canicula. Taxonomy (NCBI): domain Eukaryota; kingdom Metazoa; phylum Chordata; class Chondrichthyes; order Carcharhiniformes; family Scyliorhinidae; genus Scyliorhinus; species Scyliorhinus canicula. Next base: position 168,945,948 of record NC_052156.1, read on the forward strand.
CCCACTCCCCCTACATACCCCACTCCCCCTACATACCCCACTCTGCCTACATACCCCACTCCCCCTACATACCCCACCCTGCCTACATACCCCACACTGCCTACATTCCCCACTCCCCCTACATACCCCACTCCCCCTACATAGCCCACTCTGCCTACATACCCCACTCTGCCTACATACCCCACTCCCCCTACATACCCCACTCCCCCTACATACCCCACTCTGCCTACATACCCCACTCCCCCTACATACCCCACTCTGCCTACATACCCCACTCCCCCTACATACCCCACTCCCCCTACATACCCCACTCTGCCTACATACCCCACTCCCCCTACATACCACACTCCCCCTACATACCCCACTCCCCCTACATACCCCACTCCCCCTACATACCCCACTCCCCCTACATACCCCACTCTACCTACATACCCCACTCCCCCTACATACCCCACTCTGCCTACATACCCCACTCCCCCTACATACCCCACTCCCCCTACATACCCCACTCCCCCTACATACCCCACTCTGCCTACATACCCCACTCCCCCTACATACCCCACTCTGCCTACATACCCCACTCCCCCTACATACCCCACTCCCCCTACATACCCCACTCTGCCTACATACCCCACTCCCCCTACATACCACACTCCCCCTACATACCCCACTTCCCCTACATACCCCACTCCCCCTACATACCCCACTCTGCCTACATACCCCACTCTGCCTACATACCCCACTCCCCCTACATACCCCACTCCGCCTACATACCCCACTCCCCCTACATACCCCACTCTGCCTACATACCCCACTCCCCCTACATACCACACTCCCCCTACATACCCCACTTCCCCTACATACCCCACTCCCCCTACATACCCCACTCTGCCTACATACCCCACTCTGCCTACATACCCCACTCCCCCTACATACCCCACTCCGCCTACATACCCCACTCCCCCTACATACCCCACTCTGCCTACATACCCCACTCCCCCTACATACCCCACTCCCCCTACATACCCCACTCTGCCTACATACCCCACTCTGCCTACATACCCCACTCCCCCATACCCCACTCCGCCTACATACCCCACTCTGCCTACATACCCCACTCCCCCTACATACCCCACTCTGCCTACATACCCCACTCCCCCTACATACCCCACTCCCCTACATACCCCACTCTGCCTACATACCCCACTCCCCCTACATACCCCACTCTGCCTACATACCCCACTCTGCCTACATACCCCACTCCCCCTACATGCCCCACTCCCCCTACATACCCCACTCTGCCTACATACCCCACTCTGCCTACATACCCCACTCCCCCTACATACCCCACTCCCCCTACATACCCCACTCCCCCTACATACCCCACTCTGCCTACATACCCCACTCTGCCTACACACCCCACTCCCCCTACATACCCCACTCCCCCTACATACCCCACTCTGCCTACATACCCCACTCTGCCTACATACCCCACTCCCCCTACATACCCCACTCCACCTTGTACCTGTGAGCAGACAGAATTGAACAGCCGCTGTTCCCCGGAGGATGACAAGTGGCTGAGATTTCCCGTCAGAGGAGACTGAACATTCGCAACGAGGGTCTGATGTAATTCAGCAGGAATCTCAACCCACATTTAAGGGGCTGGTTTAGCACTGTGGGTTAAATAGCTGGCTTGCAGTGCAGAACAATGTCAGCAGCACGGGTTAAATTCCTGTACTAGCCTCCCCGAACTGCCGCTGGAATGTGGCGACTAGGGGCTTTTCACAGTATTGAAGTCTACTTGTGACAATAAGCGATTATTATTATTATTAATTGGCCAGCAAAGTCAAGAGAGTAAAAGCTCAAACTAAATTCCCATCAGCGGGAAACAGACTTTTTCCATCATGTAAAATATATTGCCCTGGCCTGCCAACATTCTGCCCATTTGGTTTTGATTGAAGGGCTCTGGCCAGACCCAGTTATGGATGCTGTAGATACTGATGGAGAATGTTGGTGGGTGGGTGATTGGTTGTAAAGCATTGAGCAGTATGTGGAATAATGGATCACTTGCAAGGCAATAATATTTGAATATGCATTTACTGATCTTGGCCACAGGTGTGAGGTTATTAATCTTTTTCCTGAGCTGCATTCAGGTCCCTGGGCTAGACAGCTCATTCTGATCGCCGAGTGTCTCATTGCAGACACGGGATATCTGAAATCAAAGTAAAAAATGCCGGAAATACTCAGCAGATCCGACACCATCTGCAGAGGCAGAAACATAGTTAATTTAATGGAGCTGACCCATGGGAGTGTTTCTGTTTCATGTTGGCGAGTCCACCACTGTTGCAGGCAGGGCATTCCACGGCCTTACTACTCTCTGAGTAAAGAACCTACCTCTGACATCTGTCCTGTATCTAACTCCCCTCAATTTAAAGCTATGTCCCCTCGTGCTAGCCATCACCATTCAAGGAAAAAGGCTCCCACTGTCCACCCTATCTAATCCTCTGATCATCTTGTATGCCTCAATTAAATCACCTCTTAACCTTCTTCTCTCTAACGAAAACAGCCTCAAGTCCCTCAGCCTTTCCTCATAAGATCTTCCCTCCATACCAGGCAACATCCTGGTACATCTCCTCTGCACCCACTCCAATGCTTCCACATCCTTCCAATAATGCGGCGACCAGAACTGCACACAATACTCCAAATGCGGCCGCACCAGAGTTTTGTACAGCTGCAACATGACCTCATGGCTCCGAAACTCAATCCCTCTACCAATAAAAGCTAACACACCGTACGCCTTCCTAACACACCATACGCTTTCTTAACAACCCTATCAACCTGGGTGGCAACTTTCAGGGATCTATGTACATGGACACCGAGATCTCTCTGCTCATCCACACTACCAAGAATCTTAACATTAGTCCAGTACTCTGTATTTCTGTTACTCCTTCCAAAATGAATCACCTCACACTTTTCTGCATTAAACTCCATTTGCCACCTCTTAGCCCAGCTCTGCAACTTACCTATGTCCCTCCGTAACCTGCACATCCTTCCGCACTGTCCACAACTCCACCGACTTTAGTGCCATCTGCAAATTTACTCACCCATCCTTCTACGCCCTCCTCCAGGTCATTTATAAAAATGACAAACAGCAGTGGCCCAAAACAGATCCTTGTGGTACACCACTAGTAACTGGACACCAGTCAGAACATTTCCCATTAACCACCACCCTCTGTCTTCTTCCAGCTAGCCAATTTCTGATCCAAACTGCTAAATCACCCTGAATCCCATGCCTCCGTATTTTCTGCAATAGCCTACCATGGTGAACCTTATCAAACGCTTTACTGAAATCCATTACACCACATCAACTGCTTTACCCTCATCCACCTGTTTGGTCACCTTCTCAAAGAACTCAACAAGGTTTGTGAGGCACGACCTACCCTCCACAAAACTTTGTTGACTATCCCTAATCAAATTATTCCATTCCAGATGATTATAAATCCTATCCCTTATAAACCTTTCCAAGACTTTGCCCACAACCGAAGTAAGGCTCACTGGTCTATAGTTACCGGGGTTGTCTCCACTCCCCTTCTTAAACAAGGGGACAACATTTGCTATCCTCCAGTCTTCTGGCAATTCCTGTAGACAATGATGACATGAAGATCAAAGCCAAAGGCTCAGCAATCTCCTCCCTAGCTTCCCAGAGAATCCTAGGATAAATCCCATCCGGCCCAGGAGACTTATCTATTTTAACACGTTCCAGAATCGCTAACACCTCCTCCTTATGAACCTCAAACCCTTCTAGTCTAGTAGCCTGTATATCAGTATTCTCCTCGACAACATTGTCTTTTTCCTGTGTGAATACTGATGAAAAATATTCATTTAGCACCTCTCCTATCTCCTCGGACTCCACGCACAACTTCCCACTACTATCCTTGACTGGCCCTACTCTTACCCTAGTCATTCTTTTATTCCTGACATACCTATCAAAACTTTTTGGGTTATCCTTGATCCTACCTGCCAAAGACTTCTCATGTCCCCTCCTGTCTCTTCACAGCTCTCTCTTTAGATCCTTCCTAGCTAACTTGTAACTCTCGAGCGCCCTAACTGAACCTTCACGTCTCAGCTTTACATAAGCCTCCTTTTTCCTCTTGATAAGTGCTTCAACTACTTTAGTAAACCACGGTTCCCTCGCTCGACCACTTCCTCCCTGCCTGACAGGTACATACTTATCAAGGACACGCAGTAGCTGTTCCTTGAACGAGCTCCACATTTCAATTGTGCCCATCCCCTGCAGTTTTCCTTTCCAGGCGATGCATCCTAAGTCTTGCCTCATCGCAACATAATTGCCTTTCCCCCAGCTATAACTCTTGCCATGTGGAATATACCTGTCCCTTTCCATCGCTAAAGTAAACATAACTGAATTGTGGTCACTATCACCAAAGTGCTCACCTATCTCCAAATCTAGCACCTGTCCTGGTTCATTACCCAGTACCAAATCCAATGTGGCCTCGCCTCTTGTTGGCCAACCTACATACTGCATCAGGAAACCCTCCTGCACACATTGGTGCAGACCATCCCGTTTGTAGAGGTCCCACCTACCCCAGAATGAGCTCCAATTATCCAGGTATCTGAAATTCTCCTTCCTGCACGATCTCTGTAGCCACGTGTTCAACTGCTCTCTCTCCCTATTCCTCGTCTCGCTAGCACGTGGCATGGGTAACAACCCAGAGATAATAACTCTGTTTGTTCTAGCTCTAAGATTCCACCCTAGTTCCCTGAATTCCTGCCTTACATCCAGCACAGGGCTAAATCGCTGGCTTTGAAAGCAGACCAAGGCAGGCTAACACCACGGTTCGATTCCCGTAACAGCCTCCCCGAACAGGCGCCGGAATATGGCGACTAGGGGATTTTCACAGTATCTTCATTTGAAGCCTACTTGTGACAATAAGCGATTTTCATTTTCATTTTTTATCCCTTTTCCTACCTATGTTGTTGGTGCCTATGTGGACCACGACTTGGGGCTGCTTAGGGGGCATTATTCAGCGGAATGGGGGGGCGCACAATGCTATTCACCTCCATAGCCAGTGAGCCTTGGAGTTCCTGAATTCCCTTCTCCATGGTTTCAGGGATAACTCTGGCCTTTTTCAAATCCAAAGAATGTTCTGCCAACTTCTTATGTTGTCGCACCATGTTTTATACTCCACACAAAGTTGTTCTGTAGCATCTTCAGAAGGGATGGCCGATACTCACAATGCTCGTCCAGCGCACATAAGTGTCAAGGATGTGTGCTCAGTCCTCTACTGAACTCCCTATACACATGACTGTGTGGTAAGATTTGACACCAATTTGATCTTTCAGTTTGCGGATGATACAACTGTGGTGGGTCATATTTCAAACAACGACGAATCAGACTACAGAACGGAGATAGATCACTTGGCTGCTTCATGTACCGAAAACAACCTCTCTCTAAATGTCAAAAAGGAAGCGGAGCAGCCCCTCCCACCCCGGCCCCCCGCCCCATCTACATCAATGGCTCTGAAGTGGAGGTGGTCAATAGCTTTACGTTCCCGGGGGTCACCACCACCAACTGTCTGCCTGGTCCACTCATGTTAATGCAACAGTCAAGAAGACCCAACAACAGAAGCTAAAGAATTTTAGCATGTCTGCATCGACTCTCACAAGTGTCTACAGATGTGCAATAGAGATATGACCCACCACATCTGGCTGCTTCACAGCTTGGTACGGCAACTGCTCGGCACAAGATCGCAAGAAACTGCAGCGTGTGGTGAACTCAGCCCAACACATCACACAAGCTTGTTACTCTCCCACTCATTCTGTGTACACCACCCGCTGCCTCAGGAAGGCAGACAGCATTGTCAGAGACCCCTCCCACCCAGGCTTTGGAATCCTGAAGACCCTTCATTCGGGCAGAAGATACAGAAGTCTGAAGACCCGCACATCCAAATATAGGAACAGCTTCTTCCCCACAGCTACCAGACTCCTCAACGACTCTCCATCGGACTGATCTGTTCCCTGTAAGAAACTATTCACGATGCCCGATGCTGCTGTTGCTCATGTATTTGCTTTGTTTGGCCCCTTGTTCCTCACTGTAACCAATTACTGTTTGTCAATGTACTTTGTCAATTATTCTTTTTTGCCTACTGTGTACGTTCTCTTGGCCGCAGAAACATACTTTTCACTGCACTTCGGTACATGTGACAATTAATTAAACAAAAAAGCTTCAAGCCTGGAAGGAGGCCTCAGGAATAGACAATGGGAGATTGAGGTGAGTGAGGGGAGAGAGATGGTAGGGTAGGGTGGGTGGAGGGGTGGGTGGAGAGGTCCAGCAGTTACCAGATCTTAAGGAAGGGAGGTGGCCAGCAGCCATTTTGAAATAACCTCAGAGGAACAATAATAATAAATGGGAAAAATGTTCAATTTCCTTTGACTGAGTGGGTTGGTCCTCGTCAATACAAATGGAATTGTTTAATATCTCTCAGTGCTCCCATGTCAATTATTTAATTCATATACTTTGAAATGGAAATAAAAATAGCTTTTAATACTTAAAACTTTTATTGCTGATACTTGTAACCATCAATGATCTGGGTTTCATAATAATGAAAGAGCTCCCCTAGTTTTCTCCATTTCGACAGACCACATGTATTATATAACACTGCATTCAACCAAGCAAAACATTCCAGATTTATAACCTAGCAATACTAATGTTCAGTTATAATCCCAGCACGTGTGGCAATTCTTGCTGCATGTGGCGACTCATTATTGAAAATCATTCCACCAGATGTGGGTGACCAGAATCTAACTTTGCCGTTTCTTTGGAGTCAAGATTCTGCTTCTAACTAAGATCAGCTACTCCAACACTGTTAACTACAAATTTAACATCACAATGAATGAAATGAAAATGAAGTGAAATGGAAATCGCTTATTGTCATGAGTAGGCTTCAATGAAGTTACTGTGAAAAGCCCCTAGTCGCCACATTCCGGCACCTGTCCAGGGAGGCTGGTATGGGAATCAAACCGTGCTGCTGGCCTGCTTGGTCTGCTTTATAAGCCAGCGATTTAGCCCAGTGAGCTAAACCAGCCCCTGGTTCTCTCTGTATCTGTAGTTCCTTAAAGTGTATGTTTTTCATTTTGTCAAGGTCTCACTATCCCACAACAAATCTCATACCATTCTGTGACATGAGGATGAATAAGTAAAAGAAGGGCCTTGAAGTTAGCATATTGGGCTTGAGATGTGTTGCTGTAGCACTGCCTCGTTCGATGTTTAACGCCATTTCGCCAGTTTACAAGGTGCCACTGGTTTCTTCAGGTGTAGCTTTCGCTATGTAACTACAGGTAGATCTCCGACATACATCACCAGACCCTGAATGGACACTTCTGTTATTATACATCCCAAGCAGCTGATGTGAGGCCAGGATTCCAACCAGGATAAATTCTTGTGGCAAAATCTCCTGTCAGAGCCTCGGCTCCAGACTCTGGGAGCTGCTCTTCATGGCCCTCTGCTCCCTTCCCTTCTCAGGGTGATTCCTGAGGGCCTATTATCACTGCCCCCTATTGTCAAACCATGCCATTTCTCCTCCTGCCCATCTACACAACCATATCTGTCTCGACAGCTTCATTTCATGCCGCTATTTTTCACTTTCAATAAGTTATATTGCGGCAATGTTACTGAGTACAGCTTTCCTTTGGGATGAAACCTGTCTTTAAGAATAACTAGCTGTATCTCATGTCTGTAAGTCACACTGCTGGGTCCTCCTGCTGTGTACAGAGGGCAAAGGCAGCTTGGAGGAACAGGCGGCAGTGTGGAGCTACTGGGCAAAAGCCACAAAAGGAACCAGCATGAGCAAGTCACAAATCACGGCCCAGATGCCTGAAAATGGGGCTATAAGTTTCCCTCAAAAATATAACTTTGAATACAAGAGTGATGAGTTATTTTCAAAATGCCTGATACAAGTTTCAACAATGTGTGTGTAACCATGTGGAAGTGATGGTGCATTAACACAGTGGAATCCATTCCTCATGAAGAATATCTTCATTCTGCTCAGGCCATGGAAGTAACTTCCTGATCTTTATTCATTGTTAATAAGATTCAGAGGCTTCAGAAAGCGGTGACTTTCAGGAATGTCTGGAGGTCAGCAGTACTGGGCCAGACATAAAATATTCATCAGTGTAGATAGGTGAGGACTTCTTCACGAGTCAAAGACAGTCTTAATTCTTTGTGACCCTGTTTATTTTTGACGAGCAGCAGCACAAACCCAGGAAGATAACAATGTTCTGTTAAAACACAAAGTTACATTTGAGATCGGCTCCATCCTAAACTTAGGAGATCCAACATTTTTGTTAAAGACAAGGAAATGACATTTAATTACAACACAATAATAAATGCTGGTAATGCTCAGATTCATTGTCTAACAAAGTGCTTCACTCGAGCACCAGGTCACAGCTCAGCATTTTTCGTGCCTCTATTTGCAATTTTAATACAGAAATTGGATTCAATGTCAAAGTTCTGCTTGTCTGCTGCATCAGCTAAAGTATTGCTTTCTTTCATCAACTCAGTGTGCCTTTGTTACAGATTTCACCACATGCCGATGTTCCCAAATCTATTTATTTATTTTTAATTCTGATCTGAAAGGCCGGTGATAGTTTAATAAGCAGAGGACAAACCTCTTCCCCGCAGGGCTAATGTATCATTGCCCAAGGGTCCCAGAGTTTACAAGAATTCAAGATTAAAGAGCAGGCTTTATTGAAATTCAAATTCATTTGAGTTCAAATGGGCACAAAGATGTTTAATGTATTTCATTTCAAATGTTCACACAAGAGGAGGAACTTTCAACTTTCCCCATTTTACCCCCAGTCTCTGATGTCGCTGAGATTCCACAGGAGCAAAGAGGCAGTGTTTATTTCAATTATATTTTTCGTTTGGCAGCCTCAGCAATGTCAATTAGTAACCAGTCAACTGTGGACAGAGTCATCGCCGAGCGTATCCAGGTCCTGCTCGGATGTGTATCCTGGTCCAAGCAGTGAGGGAGAGGTTTCTTGTTCCACTTCTATTATCACTCTCGGGCTATGCTGTTGCGCATGCGTTCTCTGCGAACATAGACAGCGACATAGGTGCAAAATAATAATAATAATCGCTTATTGTCATAAGTAGGCTTCAATGAAGTTACTGTGTAAAGCCCCTAGTCGCCACATTCCGGCGCCTGTTCGGGGAGGCCGGTACGGGAATTGAACCCGCGCTGCTTGTTTTGCTCTGCATTATAAGCCAGCTGTTTATTCCACTGTGCTAAACCATCCCCTCTTTTGAGACTTGGACAACGGGACTTTCACCAGCGAGATCTTCTTTTCCAATTCTCCCCATCCCTCGGCGATCAAATTTCAATATATTTCAATATAATTGGAGGCTTCTCCTCCACATCATCCCCATACATTTCGAGCCCCCCCCCCCCCAACCTCGTGTCGGCGAGGATTACAACTGCTTTTTGAAAATGAGAAGCAGGTGAAGGAAACCAGCCAGGTAATTATAGCCCCTGGTGAAGAGGGACATGCCTGGGCAGTAACCTGGCATTGCCACTGACACTCTGGCAATGCCCTCTGGCCATGCAGGGAGTAGTGCCAGGGGACCCTTCTGGGGAGTTCCATTGTGGAGTGGGGGGGTTCCACATATCTGTGGAGGGAGGGCGGTCGCCCTTGTGCATATTGGGGAGCGAGCGTTCCCCTTATCGATGGTTACAGGGGGTGGCCGATGCATATTGTTGATTGCAGATAAAGCCCCCGAGTTGCCGGCTCTGATTTGCCGGCTCTATCAGGCCCTGTCCCACCAGATTGACAGCATGGGCCATGCCAGGAGATTTCCTCTGCACAGCATGATGCAAAATATGGCGAGAGAAGCTGTGTAGGAGCCGGGGAGCTGAGCACCGCCTTCCTTGTATCAGGCGGAACTCTGCAAGTAGCAGACAATTCTGCCCTCCACTGAGTTCAGATTGCACAGCAGAAGCGCCAACAGGAGCGAGAGTAACAGGGTAGTTGTTATGGGGGACTTTAACTTTCCAAATATTGACTGGAAATACTATAGTTCGAGTACTATAGATGGGTCAGTTTTTGTGCAGTGTGTGCAGGAGGGTTTTCTGACACAGTATGTAGACAGGCCAACAAGGGGCGAGGCCACATTGGATTTGGTACTGGGTAATGAACCCGGCCAGGTGTTAGATTTAGATGTAGGTGAGCACTTTGGTGATAGTGATCACAACTCGGTTATGTTTACTTTAGCAATGGGCAGGGATAGGTATATACCGCAAGGCAAGAATTATAGCTGGGGGAAAGGCAATTATGATGCTATTCGGCAAGATTTAGGAGGTATAGGATGGGGAAGGAAACTGCAGGGGATGGGTACAATCGAAATGTGGAGCTTTTTCAAGGAACAGCTACTGCGTGTCCTTGATAAGTATGTACCTGTCAGGCAGGGAGGAAGTTGTCGAGCAAGGGAGCCGTGGTTTACTAAGGAAGTTGAAGCACTTGTCAAGAGGAAGAAGAAGGCTTATGTTAGGATGAGACATGAAGGCTCAGTTAGGGCACTTGAGAGTTACAAGTTAGCCAGGAAGGACCTAAAGGGAGAGTTAAGAAGAGCGAGGAGAGGACACGAAAAGTCGTTGGCGGATAGGATCAAGGAAAACCCTAAGGCTTTCTATAGGTATATCAGGAACAAAAGAATGACTCGAGTAAGATTAGGGCCAATCAAGGATAGTAGTGGAAAGTTGTGTGTGGAATCAGAGGAGATAGGGGAAGCATTAAATGGATATTTTTCGTCAGTGTTTACACTGGAGAAAGACAATGTTGTCGAGGAGAACACTCAGGTTCAGTCGACCAGGCTAGATGGAATTGAGGTTCAAAAGGAGGAGGTGTTAGCAATTTTAGAAAATGTCAAAATAGATAAGTCCCCTGGGCCAGATGGGATTTATCCTAGGATTTTCTGGGAAGCCAGGGAGGAGATTGCAGAGCCTTTGTCCTTGATATTTATGTCGTCTTTGTTGACAGGAATAGTGCCGGAAGACTGGAGGATAGCAAATGTTGTCCCCTTGTTCAAGAAGGGGAGTAGAGACAACCCTGGTAATTATAGACCTGTGAGCCTTACTTCGGTTGTGGGTAAAATGTTGGAAAAGGTTATAAGAGATAGGGTTTATAATCATCTTGAAAAGAACAAGTTGATTAGCGATACTCAACACGGTTTTGTGAAGGGTAGGTCGTGTCTCACAAACCTTATTGAGTTTTTTGAGAAGGTGACCAAACAGGTGGATCAGGGTAAAGCTGTTGATGTGGTGTATATGGATTTCAGTAAGGCGTTTGATAAGGTTCCCCACGGTAGGCTATTGCAGAAAATAAGGAAGTATGGAATTGAAGGTGATTTAGCGGTTTGGATCAGTAATTGGCTAGCTGAAAGAAGACAGAGGGTGGTGGTTGATGGCAAATGTTCATCCTGGAGTTCAGTTACTAGTGGTGTACCGCAAGGATCTGTTTTGGGGCCACTGCTGTTTGTCATTTTTATAAATGACCTGGAAGAGGGTGTAGAAGGATGGGTTAGTAAATTTGCAGATGACACGAAGGTCGGTGGAGTTGTGGATAGTGCTGAAGGATGTTATAGGATACAGAGGGACATAGATAAGCTGCAGAGCTGGGCTGAGAGGTGGCAGATGGAGTTTAATGCGGAAAAGTGTGAGGTGGTTCACTTTGGAAGGAGTAACAGGAATGCAGAGTACTGGGCTAATGGCAAGATTCTTGGTAGTGTAGATGAACAGAGAGATCTCGGCATCCAGGTACATAAATCCTTGAAAGTTGCCACCCAGGTTAATAGGGCTGTTAAGAAGGCATATGGTGTGCTAGCCTTTATAAGCAGGGGGATTGAGTTTCGGAACCACAGGGTCATGCTGCAGCTCTACATAACTCTGGTGCGGCCACACCTGGAGTACTGCGTGCAGTTCTGGTCACCACATTATAGGAAGGATGTGGAAGCTTTGGAAAGGGTTCAGAGGAGATTTACTAGGATGTTGCCTGGTATGGAGGGAAGGTCTTACGAGGAAAGGCTCAGGGAATTGAGGTTGTTTTCGTTAGAGAGGAGAAGGCTGAGAGGTGACTTAATAGAGACATATAAGATAGTCAGAGGGTTAGATAGGGTGGACAGTGAGAGTCTTTTTCCTCGGATGGTGATGACCAACACGAGGGGACATAGCTTTAAATTGAGGGGTGAGAGATATAGGACAGATGTCAGAGGCAGTTTCTTTACTCAGAGAGTAGTAGGGGTGTGGAACGCCCTGCCTGCAACAGTAGTAGACTCGCCAACTTTAAGGGCATTTAAGTGGTCACTGGATAGACATATGGATGAAAATGGAATAGTGTAGGTCAGATAGGCTTCAGATGGTTTCACAGGTCGGCGCAACATCGAGGGCCGAAGGGCCCGTACTGCGCTGTAGTGTTCTATGTTCTATGAATGTGGAACCTGGTGGTGTAATCAGCTAGTGCATCTCGAAAAGGATGTCCAGGAATGCTCATAACATCATTCCAAAATTTCCCATTGCTGAATCTCTTTAAGTTGATATCTTTCTGTCTCCTTTTCAATTCTGAACATTGATTCAAAATTAAAAATGATGCTGATTGACTTTTAAGGATTGAAAAGTTTCAAAAAGCAAGTTTCATAAATTACTTTGTACAAAAGTAAAGATTCTAACAAACTTTCAGACATTCCAAACAAGGATCAGGTGTTTGGATCCCGGCCCTGGGTCACTGTCTGTGTGGAATTTGCACATTTTCCCAGTGTCTGCGTGGGTTTCACCCCCACAACCTAAAGATGTGCAGGATAGGTGGATTGGCCACGCTAAATTACCCCTTAATTGGAAAAAAATAATTGGGTACGCTAAATTTAAAACAAAAGCAAGGATCAGGTGATCTGAATTCGGGACCTTGCATTGTGTAGAATTTAGTTGGATTCTAATCCAATAACAGCCTCATCCTCTCCCCAAACCCATGGCGGTAGATGTCCTGAGAATATTTAGTTTTGCCAACTTCTTTCAACATGTGAGTCATTGAGTGTGAAGAAATCTTCAGGTATGACCCAGGTGGAAATAACTTTCTCGACTCACTCAGCGATTGCTCGCAGCAACTGCAAATGTGGTAAACAGATACCTTGTTGGCATTGGCAGCACGGTAGCATTGTGGATAGCACAATCGCTTCTAGCTCCAGGGTCCCAGGTTCGATTCCGGCTTGGGTTACTGTCTGTGTGGAGTCTGCACACCCTCCCCGTGTATGCGTGGGTTTCCTCTGGGTGCTCCAGTTTCCTCCCACAGTCCAAAGATGTGCAGGTTAGGTGGATTGGCCATGATAAATTGCCCTTAATGTGTCCAAAATTGCCCTTAGTGTTGGGTGGGGTTACTGGGTTATGGGGATAGGGTGGAGGTGTTAACCTTGGGTAGAGTGCTCTTTCCATGAGCCGGTGCAGACTCGATGGGCCGAATGGCCCCCTTCTGCACTGTAAATTCTATGAAAACTGTAAATTCTATGAGATGTTCAGCTTTGTCAGGATATTTTACAATTTCAGACTGAATCAATGAGATATGACCCCAACAATTCCATTGTTGCTGAAGAATATATCTGCAGCTGAATTTATTTGAAGAGTGCAGTCTGTTCCTCCACCTGATGCTGATTTGCAGCCTGGTTGCCCCATTGTCCAATGAGGGAATCCACAGTGACCCACTGCCACTTCTCCCAGAAACTATATTGTCCAGGCAGGAGAGTGTAGACCACAACAACTTGTATCCACCCATCACCATTAACATTGTAAAGCTCCCAAGATTGTTCACAGGATTATTATCAATCAAAGTATGACACAGAGCCATAAAGTGATATTAAATAAGAGGAAAGAAGATTGGGCAAATACACAGGTGTCAAGGAGCAGTTCAAAGGAGCAGAGAGAGGTGCGGAGATTTAGGAAGAAAGTTACAGAATTTGGGGTCCCAACAGCAATGTTGCCAATGGTGGAGAGATTGGTTTGGTGATGTTCAAGAGGCTAGAATTAGGGCGATCAGAAAACTCCACCATCATTGGCTGACTGTTGCTGGGAGAAAGGGAAAAGACACTTTGGCTAATTGAAGAGCAGCACCACTTTTATACAAGATGGGAGAAGAAGCAGCTAAAAGGATGCCAGAATCTCGGTCCTTGGAAGTGCTGCTGGCGGAGGTCAGGATGAGGGGGGAACCATCCGATCATTGAAAACCACAAAGCTGCAGAAGGAGAACTTGATTGAATGTTCCTGGCTGTCGGTTGCTTTCTCTCATTCACCCCCTTCTACACTTTCCTTTCGCACTGTGATTCACAGAATAGATTCCTTCCGTCACATCTGAATTACTCCAACCTTGATGTTTCCAAACCTTTAACCTTCATAATATCAAAGTAAATGCATTCCCGGTGAGAACTCTGTGTAAACTTGTTTAACCCTCATAATTTGGTCACTGCTCTAGCTGTTTTTGTCCAAGTTTGATGAAAAGGCACAGGTTGATTGTGCTCTTGTTTCAATGGTGTCAGAGGTTCCTTTTCATTGACTGGATCAGGCAGGCAGCTCCGGCCTCTGATTAACCCATTAACTCACCTGTAAGATGCACCTCGGAAAGCTCAGCAGTCCGTGTACCACACTGAAATCTCAGCCTCGATTCTGGTCCCGAAATTAGATTGATTCTGACTTCAAGACACGATTTTAATGGCCAAGCTATGCTAGCATCTGCTATAAGTTAAGATCTAAATCTGAAATCACCCTTTTCACCTTCCCCAACTCTGTGAAAAACTGAAGTAGCACCAAAAGAGAGTAATTTTAGAACGTAGTTTATTTTCTTCAGTTCGTGTAACACAGCATATTAAACATGACAAAATGCATGGAATTAAAGCTGCATAGTAATTGTCTCAATTACCCTTTTGAAAATCAGAAGCAAGTACCGGGGTCGTACTTACTTCTTTACAAAGAGTCACACAGAATACCTTCGGATTTATCTGGAAAAATCAAGGCTTGTTCATAACAACACTGACCTCTAGCCTTTGGCCAGTCACAAACCTGGAATCAAGGTTGATAAGGATAGGTGGGCTTGTGGGCAGCTTCCCACCCAGATGCTAACTGAGATGCTTAATCTTAGAATCCCTACAGAGCAGAAGGAGGCCATTTGGACCAGCGAGTCTGCACTGACCCTGTGAAAGAGCTCCCTACCCAGGCCCTCGACTCATCCCCATAATGCCATCTAACCTTTGGACACTAATGGCAATTTAGCACGGCCAATCCACCTAATCGGCACATTTGTGACTGTGGGAGGAAATGGGAGCACCCGGAGGAAACCCACGCAGACACGGGGAGAATGTGCAGACTCCCCACAGACAGTCGCCTGAGGTCAGAATCGAACCTGGGCCCCAGGCACTGTGAGGCAGCAGTGCTAACCACTTAAGAGCCTGATTCCATCACAGTGGTATTCAACCAGTGTCGAGTGGGGATTTTATCTCGTGGGGAGCCCAAAAAGCAAACCCCTATTGGGTGGTCTTCTGGGGTTCCTCTCACTTGCACGCACTCAGTGCCTGATCGAGGGACACAGTGTCACGAAAAGAGGCCTGCGGAGAGATACCCCCGGTCCTTTCTTCCAGCCCCTTCCCTCCATTGTCATAAACATCTCCCCACAACCCTCATCCTGCCGTTACCCACCTGTGGCTTGGGTCCCTTGTTGACTGTCGGCCTCTTCTGGTGGGTGCATTACTGGCAGCAGTAGCACGGACGGGCAATGGACAGCTGTTATTCTCTGATTTGTTGGCAGCTCCCATGGTCTTAAATCTTGGGGAAGTCCTGAAGCTGGCTAGTTAAGTACCTGTTGTGAACTGAATGCCAGGAGGCCTTCCTCAAAGGAGGTGGCATGAGCTGCCAGTGGCTCTGCTGCAGTTGGCTGGAAACCCCGTGACCAACATTCAATTCTGCCCCTACAAAGTAGAAAGTTGAAGTTTGATGTAAGTTTTGGGTTTGCAGGAATATGTTGTTGAGGTTACAATCAGAACAGCAATGATCTTATTGATTGGCAGGCACAGCAGGCTCGAGGGGTTGCATGACCTATTCCTGCTCCTGATTCATATGTTTATATGCACAGAAAATGAAATAAGGATTGGGAAAGAGAGAAGCAATTAAGAAAGAGAAATAAAAGAGACCAAAATATATAGGAATCTATATTTATACTTTTAATCTCCAACTATAATTAACTTCTGAAGGAATGAGAGTCCACAGCAGTAAAATTAACTTTTCAGTCCCAGAGCGGATGTTTGGTCCACTTATCACGTTGTTAAAATTCACCGTCTGCTGCCTGCATCAATCCTGCATCAATCCTGCATCAATCCTGCATCAATCCTGCATCAGTCCTGCATCAATCCTGCATCAGTCCTGCATCAATCCTGCATCAATCCTGCATCAATCCTGCATCAATCCTGCATCAGTCCTGCATCAATCCTGCATCAATCCTGCATCAATCCTGCATCAATCCTGCATCAGTCCTGCATCAATCCTGCATCAATCCTGCATCAATCCTGCATCAATCCTGCATCAATCCTGCATCAATCCTGCATCAATCCTGCATCAATCCTGCATCAATCCTGCATCAGTCCTGCATCAATCCTGCATCAATCCTGCATCAATCCTGCATCAGTCCTGCATCAATCCTGCATCAGTCCTGCATCAGTCCTGCATCAATCCTGCATCAATCCTGCATCAGTCCTGCATCAATCCTGCATCAATCCTGCATCAGTCCTGCATCAATCCTGCATCAGTCCTGCATCAATCCTGCATCAATCCTGCATCAGTCCTGCATCAATCCTGCATCAGTCCTGCATCAATCCTGCATCAGTCCTGCATCAATCCTGCATCAGTCCTGCATCAGTCCTGCATCAATCCTGCATCAATCCTGCATCAGTCCTGCATCAATCCTGCATCAGTCCTGCATCAATCCTGCATCAATCCTGCATCAGTCCTACCCAAGACTAAGGAAATTTGGCATGTCAGCTACGACTCTCAACAACTTTTACGGATGCACGGTTGAAAGGATTCTTTCTGGTTGTATCACAGCTTGGTATGGTTACTGCTCTGCCCAAGACCCCAGGAAACTACAAAAGGTTGTGAATGTAGCCCAGTCCATCACGCAAACCAGCCTCCCATCCATTGACTCTATCTATAATTCCCGCTGCCTCAGAAAGGCAGCCAGCATAATTAAGGACCCCACGCACCCCGGACACTCTCTTTCACCATCTTCCATCAGGAAAAAGTACCAAAGTTTGAGGTCACGTACCAGCCGACTCAAGAACAGCTTCTTCCCTACAGCCATCAGATTTTTGAATGGACCTACCTCGTATTAAGTTGATCTTTTCTCTACAACCCAGTTATGACTGTAACATTATATTCTGTAGTCTCTCCTTCCTTCCCTATGTACGGTATGCATTGTTTGTATACCATGAAAGAGACAATACTTTTCACTGTATACTAATACATCTGACAATGATAAATCAAATCAAATCAAATATTTTTTAGTATCTTTCTGGGGAGATAATGGCCAAGTACCCCAAGTCTGGACCATGAAAGTGATTTCAGTGCCCAACATAACGCCATGGTTGTTACAGCGTTACCCGTTACAGCGTTACCCGTTACAGCGTTACCCATTACAGCGTTACCGATTACAACGTTACCCATTACAGCGTTACCCATTACAGCGTTACCGATTACAACGTTACCCATTACAGCGTTACGCATTACAGAGTTACCCGTTACAGCATTACCCGTTACAGCGTTACCCGTTACAGCGTTACCCATTACAGCGTTACCGATTACAACGTTACCCATTACAGCGTTACCCATTACAGCGTTACCCATTACAGCGTTACCCATTACAGCGTTACCCATTACAGCGTTACCGGTTACAGTGTTACCATTACAGCGTTACCCGTTACAGCGTTACCGGTTACAGTGTTACCATTACAGCGTTACCCGTTACAGTATTACCCGTTACAGCGTTACCGGTTACAGTGTTACCATTACAGCGTTACCCGTTACAGCGTTACCGGTTACAGCGTTACCGGTTACAGCATTACCTGTTACAGCGTTACCCGTTCCAGCATTACCGGTTACAGTATTACCGGTTACAGCGTTACCGGTTACAGCGCTACCCATTACAGCGTTACCCGTTACAGCGTTACCCGTTACAGCATTACCGGTTACAGCATTACCTGTTACAGCGTTACCCGTTCCAGCATTACCGGTTACAGTATTACCGGTTACAGCGTTACCGGTTACAGCGTTACCCATTACAGCGTTACCCATTACAGCGTTACCCATTACAGCGTTACCCGTTACAGCATTACCGGTTACAGCGTTACCCATTACAGCTTTACCCATTACAGCGTTACCCATTACAGCGTTACCCGTTACAGAGTTACCCATTACAGCATTACCCATTACAGCATTACCCATTACAATGTTACCCGTTACAGCGCTACCTGTTACAGCGTTACCCGTTACAACGTTACCCATTACAGCGTTACCCGTTACAGCGTTACCCGTTACAGCATTACCCGTTACAGCATTACCCGTTACAGCGTTACCCGTTACAGCGTTACCCGTTACAGCGTTACCCGTTACAGCATTACCGGTTACAGAGTTACCGGTTACAGCATTACCGGTTACAGCGTTACCGGTTACAGTGTTACCCGTTACAGCATTACCGGTTACAGCGTTACCCGTTACAGCGTTACCGGTTACAGCGTTATCCGTTACAGCATTACCGTTACAGCATTACCCATTACAGCGTTACCCGTTACAGAGTTACCCGTTACAGCGCAACCGGTTACAGCGTTACCCATTACAGCGTTACCCGTTACAGTGTTACCCGTTACAGTGTTACCCGTTACAGCGTTACCATTACAGCGTTACGCGTTACAGAGTTACCCGTTACAGAGTTACCCATTACAGCGTTACCCGTTACAGAGTTACCCGTTACAGCGTTACCCGTTACAGCGTTACCCATTACAGCGTTACACGTTACAGCGTTACCCATTACAGCGCTACCGGTTACAGCATTACCGGTTACAGCGTTACCCGTTACAGCGTTACCCGTTACAGCGTTACCAGTTACAGCGTTACCCATTACAGCGTTACCCGTTACAGCGTTACCCATTACAGCGTTACCCGTTACAGTGTTACCATTACAGCATTACCCGTTACAGCGTTACCAGTTACAGCATTACCGGTTACAGCGTTACCCATTACAGCATTACCCGTTACAGCGTTACCGATTACAACGTTACCCATTACAGCGTTACCGGTTACAGCGTTACCCATTACAGCGTTACCAGTTACAGCATTAGCGGGTACAGCGTTACCCGTTACAGCGTTACCCGTTACAGCATTAGCGGGTACAGCGTTACCCATTACAGCGTTACCCGTTACAGTGTTACCATTACAGCATTACCCGTTACAGCGTTACCAGTTACAGCATTACCGGTTACAGCGTTACCCATTACAGCATTACCCGTTACAGCATTACCGATTACAACGTTACCCATTACAGCGTTACCGGTTACAGCGTTACCCATTACAGCGTTACCAGTTACAGCATTAGCGGGTACAGCGTTACCCGTTACAGCGTTACCCATTACAGCGTTACCCGTTACAGCGTTACCCATTACAGCGTTACCCGTTACAGCATTACCCGTTACAGCGTTACCCGTTTCAGCATTACCCGTTACAGCGTTACCCGTTACAATGTTACCGTTACAGTATTACCCGTTACAGCGTTACCCGTTACAGCGTTACCCATTACAGCATTACCCGTTACAGCGTTACCCATTACAGCGTTACCCATTACAGCGTTACCCATTACAGCAATACCCGTTACAGCCTTACCAATTACAACGTTACCCATTACAATGTTACCGGTTACAGCATTACCCGTTACAGCTTTACCCGTTACAGCGTTACCGGTTACAGTGTTACCCGTTACAGCATTACCGGTTACAGCGTTACCCATTACAGCGTTACCCATTACAGCGTTACCCGTTACAGTGTTACCATTACAGCATTACCCGTTACAGCGTTACCAGTTACAGCAATACCCGTTACAGCGTTACCGATTACAACGTTACCCATTACAGCGTTACCGGTTACAGCGTTACCCATTACAGCGTTACCAGTTACAGCGTTATCCGTTACAGCGTTACCATTACAGCATTTCCCGTTACAGCTTTACCCATTACAGCGTTATCCCTTACAGCGTTACCCGTTACAGCGTTACCGGTTACAGCGTTACCGGTTACAGCGTTACCCGTTACAGCGTTACCCATTACAACATTACCCATTACAGCGTTACCAGTTACAGCATTAGCGGGTACAGCGTTACCCGTTACAGCGTTACCCATTACAGCGTTACCCATTACAGCGTTACCCATTACGGCGTTACCCATTACAGCGTTACCCGTTACAGCGTTACCCATTACAGCGTTACCGATTACAACGTTACCCATTACAGCATTACCGGTTTCAGCGTTACCCATTACAGCGTTACCTATTACAGCGTTACCCGTTACAGCGTTACCGGTTACAGCGTTACCCGTTACAGCGTTACCCGTTACAGCATTACCGTTACAGCATCACCCGTTACAGCATTACCCATTACAGCGTGACCCATTACAGCGTTACCCATTACAGCGTTACCGGTTACAGAGTTACCCGTTACAGCGTTACGCATGACAGTATTACCCGTTACAGCGTTACCGGTTACAGCATTACCCATTACAGCGTTACCCGTTACAGCGTTACCGGTTACAGCATTACCGGTTACAGCGTTACCCATTACAGCGTTACCCATTACAGCATTACCCGTTACAGTGTTACCGGTTACAGCATTACCCGTTACAGCATTACCCATTACAGCGTTACCGGTTACAACGTTACCCATTACAGCATTACCGGTTACAGTGTTACCGGTTACATTGTTACCCGTTACAGCGTTACTGGTTACAGTGTTACCCGTTACAGCATTACCCGTTACGGCGTTACCGGTTACAGCATTACCGGTTACAGTGTTACCCGTTACAGCGTTACCGGTTACAGCGTTACCCGTTACAGCGTTACCCGTTACAGCGTTACCGGTTTCAGTGTTACCCGTTACAGCATTACCGGTTACAGCGTTACCTGTTACAGCATTACCCATTACAGCGTTATCCGTTACAGCTTTACCCATTACAGCATTACCCATTACAGCGTTACCGGTTACAGCGTTACCGTTACAGCATTACCGGTTTCAGTGTTACCCGTTACAGCATTAGCGGTTACAGCGTTACCCATTTCAGCGTTACCCGTTACAGCATTACCGGTTACAGCATTACCCATTACAGCGTTACCGGTTACAGTGTTACCCGTTACCGCTTTACTGGTTACAGCGTTACCCGTTACAGCGTTACCCGTTACAGCGTTACCCATTACAGCGTTACCCGTTACAGTATTACCCGTTACAGCATTACCGGTTACAGAGTTACCCGTTACAGCGTTACCGGTTACAGTATTACCGGTTACAGTATTACCCGTTACAGCGTTACCCGTTACAGTGTTACCCGTTACAGCGTTACCCGTTACAGCATTACCGGTTACAGCGTTACCCGTTACAGCGTTACCCATTACAGCGTTACCCGTTACAGTATTACCCGTTACAGCATTACCGGTTACAGAGTTACCCGTTACAGCGTTACCCGTTACAGTATTACCCGTTACAGCGTTACCGGTTACAGCGTTACCCATTACAGCGTTACCCGTTACAAAGTTACCGGTTACAGCATTACCGGTTACAGCGTTACCCATTACAGCATTACCGGTTACAGCGTTACCCGTTACAGCATTACCGGTTACAGAGTTACCCGTTACAGCGTTACCCGTTACAGTATTACCCGTTACAGCGTTACCGGTTACAGCGTTACCCATTACAGCGTTACCCGTTACAAAGTTACCGGTTACAGCATTACCGGTTACAGCGTTACCCATTACAGCGTTACCTGTTACAGCGTTACCCGTTACAGCGTTACTCGTTACAGCGTTACCCGTTACAGCGTTACCTGTGTCTCTAACAGCAACCTGTAGTTTATTCTGTTTAACTGCAAACCCCTGGGAGCTGGAAATTGCTGACATTTTCCTTTATAAAAGTGGGAATGTTACCCTCCAGATAAATGATTACAAGGGTGAGATTTTATTTTCGGTTCACCCTGTCAATTGAAATAATTTCCCCAGTACACGTGAGTTTTAAAAATTGAATTTTACACCATAGGTCTCGGCTACAGTGTTAATAATCACTTAAATGAAAGTGAATTGGGTAAACTCGGATTGATTATTTGGGACTGCCGAAGATACCATTCAACTGTTTCCTTTTTAACAAGTGTTAAGTGTTGGAAAAAGTTGCCAACTGTTTCTGTGTTTGCAGTGAAAATGTAATCGCATTTCTGAAACTTTGATTTGTGATTTCAGGTAAAGCATTATAACATTCAAAAATCAGGATTTTTAGCTGATTAATGGCAAAGGCTTATTGGAACCTTTCAAAAATAATCCAATGCATTCAGAAGTCAGAAAGGAATCAAATATGTGTAAAAATAAACAGATGTGATGAAATTGGTCTGTCTCACAGTCAGGATCCTACAGCTGGAACTCATTAGATTTGTTTTGCTCTTTTATGTGTCAACCTAAACGGAACTCAGCATTAGATTGGCCCCATTTACATCCCAAAATCAGCCAGAACGGGCCGACACAATCTGGAACATATAGCACCTACATCATCATCATAGAATTTACAGTGCAGAAGGAGGCCATTCAGCCCATCGAGTCTGCACCGGCTATAGGAAAGTGCACCCTACCCAAGGTCAACAACTCCACCCTATCCCCATAACCCAGTAACGCCACCCAACACTAAGGGCAATTTTGGACACTAAGGGCAATTTATCATGGCCAATCCACTTAACCTGCACATCTTTGGACTGTGGAAGGAAACCGGAGCACCCGGAGGAAACCCACGCACACACGGGGAGGATGTGCAGACTCCGCACAGACAGTGCCCCAAGCCGGAATCGAACCTGGGACCCCTGGAGCTGTGAAGTGATTGTGCTATCCACTGTGCTACCATGCTGCCATGGTATACATGGGCGCTGAAAAAGCCCTCTCATTATCAAAGTTAGCAAATGGTGAAGTTGGAGATGTTTTCCACATCAAAACATTTAAGGATGGAATTTACCGGCTGTTCACATCGGCGGGATATTCCAGTGACACCGACGGCGCATCGGTTTCCCAGCCATGAGTGGTGCAGTCACCGGGAAATCCTGCTGGCCTCCGCCACTGGAAAACACGCGGCGGGTTGGTCGATAAATCCCAAATTCTTTCTTTGAATGTGCTGCAAAATTTTTGTCAACTTATTTGAACCCAGATTATACTTGAAAAACTCACTTCAAACTTTCTGACAAACTTGACAATTTGGAAAAAAAGACACAGCAGTTTGAAGCACTGACTAGACTGGTGACACGGTAGCACAGTGGTTAGCACTGCTACTTCACAGCGCCAGGGTCCCAGGTTCGATTCCCGGCTTGGGTCACTGTCTGTGCGGAGTCTGCATGTTCTCCCTGTGTCTGCGTGGGTTTCCTCCGGGTGCTCTGGTTTCCTCCCACAAGTCCCGAAAGACGTGTGGGTTAAGTTAATTGGATGTTTCTAATTCTCCCTCTGTGTACCCGAACATGGATATGAACATGGATCAAACATGGATATAGAACATGGGTCAAACATGGATATGGAACATGGGTCAAACATGGATATGGAACATGGGTCAAACATGGATATGGAACATGGGTCAAACATGGTGCCTTCAAGTTGTGTGACATGCTGGTGAATTGAGCAACATCCTTAACTGGATTAAGGTGATTGGCACATATAAAACTGCAAATATTTACAAAAATAATAAAGACCTTCAAATCCAAGTGTAATTACCTCTGTCAGCCAGCAATAAATGATGCTGTTAGATGGAAAAAGAGATTTTATATTCCTGTGTGTGTTCTGAATATTGGTGATTCCTTATGAAGACATTAACTTTTTGAAGTACAAATTCCTCACTCGCGCTGGATTATATTTGTTAAAATGGGATTCAAAATGGGGAAACATGAGCAATGAGGTGAACATTTTCTACAACTGACAAGAACTGTATTATTCTTTGAAAGGTAAAAAGAGCAGATTCATAATATATTTGGGGATCAAATTCTGAAGTCTGGCTTAAGAGCTGAATGGTAAAAACTATGAAAGAATAATAGACAATATCCGCTGTATAATGCGGAGCTGTGTTACAGAGGGGTCAACTGGCTACTTATAGCCGGAGGACACAAATTCAAATCCCAGCCTGGCTGCTATTGGAATTCTTGTCTTACTAAATCTTGTCTGAATTCTTTGATAAAATACTTGAGGAGGAAGGTGGGAGGTGACACTGCCAGGACCTTGTCCTAGTCAGTGAATATCCATGATCTTTCAGATCTGTTGGAGAATCAATCCGTTTCTTTTCTGGAGCAACCTGATAGTTTGGATGGAAATTGTTCTTTAGATTATTACAGCTGGAAACGTGACAAACAAATCTTTAGATTTATATTTTCAGTCCACCTTGGCACATTTGTGAACAATGTCTCACAGAATATTTTTGACATAGACATAGGGCGTGATTTAACCACCGTGTTGCATCCGACGCTGACCTGGGCGCGCTGGTTAAATAGTGGGAAATGGCAAAAGCGAATCCGTTCGCTATCTAACCGGCCCGCTCCCGATTGCGGGTTCTGGATCACGCCCAAATATGCCGAGCATATCATTGACCATAATTTGCATCAATTTCCATCTCATTAACATTTAAAAAAATTTAGAATACCCAATTATTTTCTTTTCTAATTAAGGGTCAATTTAGCATGGTCAATCCACCTACCCTGCACATCTTTGGGTTGTAGGGGGTAGACCCACCCAAACACGGGGAGAATGTGCAAACTCCACACAGACAGTGACCCGGGGCTGGGATTCGAACCCGAGTCCTCAGCGCCGTAGGCAGCAATGCTAACCACTGTGCTACCGTGCTGCCCTCCATTTCATTAACAAGATTGAAGTTGAATGCAACGGCCTCCCGGGAATTAACCCACTCCCCAGCGAGATATCACATGAGTGTCGTTTTCTTTTCAAAAACATGTAGCTGGCGCAATGGCTGTGAGAGGCGGTGAGGAGCCATTTCCATTCTCCAGCATGCAGCTCAAGGGCAGCAAAGCTGCTGCCCCAGTTCATCGGGGGAGGGGGTTGGGCTTGGCTGGGAGGATGAAGCGTTCTAGGTCGGGGGGGTCACCTTTGGGCTGGTGATCAGGTGGGGGAATGGTGAAGGGCTTTTCGTTAGTGAGGCCTTCAGACCATCTTTAAATATTGTGGAAACCAATAACAGAGGCAACTACAGCTACTGCCTGCCTGTCCCACCAAACCCACCAAGACAAAGCCATTCTGCTGCCTGCCTGTCCCACCAAACCCACCAAGACAAAGCCATTCTGCTGCCTGCCTGTCCCACCAAACCCACCAGGATAGAACCCTGTTATTGGTTGTATGCTGGAGGTCACTTTAACTCCCTTTGACTGCGAGCAGCCTCCAGCTTCACAGCTGAAGGCTATTGATTCTGAGGAATTGACCTTGTTAGCTGTGAGAGCACTTCACAGCTGCAGTTGTGTTTGCTGATTGCTCCTGCTGGTGGCTGCAGATGCCTGGAGGCAGCTGTTGCTGTTTCCTTCTTGCTGAGATTCCTGGGTCCTGGAACAGCGGGCTCAGGGGGAGGTACGTGTCCAGATGGGAATCAGGTTTGAAGCAAGAGGATGCTGCGGGACCTGATGTGCGTCATTGATCCAAATGAGTTGTATGATGAAGATGTTGAAGAAATGCTTTTGCAGATTGCTGATGCTTTTGTTGCTGGTGTGGTGAGTGCTGTGTGTAACTGGCACGTCACCGTGGAGTAAACACGCCTGAAGTCACCGATGTTCAACTACACCTTGAGTGTCAGTGGAATATGTGGATGCCAGGATCTGGTTGCGGTGAGATTGGGCCGTGTGGGAGGGGCCTGCACAGCTGCGGCTCCCGGACAGAGGAAGACACTGATACATGGAAGAAGTCACACATTGAGGGACAGGAAATGTTTATGAGAAAGTTCTGGACATGACAATTCTGAACAGTTTGTCTAAGCTTTAGAAGTGTTAGCTCTATAGAGGTAGCAGCCAACAATCAAACACTCCAGAGCTGGGCTTCAGCACTGGGGATATCCCCGTGATCACACAGTGAGTGTGTGAATCAGGGGAGGGCACCTGAGCACAGTCTCACTATTGTTCCCGTCAGGTTGCTGGGGCCTGGGGTCAAGGGGCTCGATGTGGCCGGGGATGAGTGTGCTAAGGGGCCTTCTCCAGTGCAACTGGCTCGCTGGATGGCACTCTGAGAGAAGGCGGGACACATTAGGGTAGGGAAGGCTTGGGGGATATGAGGGTCCCGGGGTGGAAGTCCGAACTGATTGTCGGTCTCTCTCTTTCCCCAATTTCTTACAGATGTAACAATGTGGCTGGTTATGTCGGTCTCTCAGAGGCTGCCCACCCTGTGCTGGTGGCAGCCCAGACGGCCAGATGCCAGAGAGGCGACAGCAGCATTGATATTGGCTGGAGGCCGCATGCCATAACGATTGCCTCACGGCCGCGCATCTCCTGTGCCCGTAGCCTTTGGGACTCCACCAATCGGCCTTGCACTTGCCGGAATATCGCTGACATCCCTCCTGAATCTCATAGCCAAGTCCTAGCATCTGCATCAGCTCTGGGATGACCTTGCCCAGAGGCTCAGCATCTGGTTGGGATTGCACTGTGTCCTGGGATTCAGGAAACCTTCAACTGGTCTCCCCATCATGTTCCCGCCTTCACCTGATGGGCATCAGAAACTGTGTGATGCTCACCATGTTGTGCCCCAGAAGCCTTTCCACTGACATCACCCACCGCGGCGTGTGTCTCTGTGCTGGAGGAAGGTGGGGGGTGATAGAGGTGACGCCTCGATAGTTCTCTCCCAGGAGCTTTCCTCCGAAGTTGCCTCTTGGGTGGCGTGGGGGGGGGGGGGGGGGGGGGGGGGGGGGGGGGATGAATCCTCACCTCTGTGGCACAGGACAACCTCGCTGCCGGTGACTGCTCTCTCCCGGTCAACCCCACAAGTTTCAGGCCCATTTCTCATATTAGATGAGGACTCAGACCTCTGGTGCTCCACCCACCATCTTGGCCCTTGCCTGATTATTATGGGCTATCTTCTGCTGTGGGGACTAAGAGAGGGCATTGTGAGCCGCACACTTGATGGGTCGGGGGTCTATAGCAGGTGGCATCTGTGCGCACCGCACCTGGACATGAAGGGGTTGTGACTGTGGGTGCCGGCGGTGCTGAGGAACAAGCACAAAGATTGGATGTAGGGAGGGTGTGAGGTGTCAGTCAGTGATTTGTAGGGGTGGTTGGGGAATTTGAGGGGTGGCAGGCAGGAATAACGCCAAGAGAGAGGTGGTAACTTACCCCTGCAGCTCGGTGGAGTCTAATGAATCAGATGGCGAGACAGCCGGACGGAGAGACAGCCGGACGGCGAGACAGCCGGACGGAGAGACAGCCGGACGGCGAGACAGCCGGACGGAGAGACAGCCGGACGGAGAGGCAGCCGGACGGAGAGACAGCCGGACGGAGAGGCAGCCGGACGGAGAGACAGCCGGACGGAGAGACAGCCGGACGGAGAGACAGCCGGACGGAGAGGCAGCCGGACGGAGAGACAGCCGGACGGAGAGACAGCCGGACGGAGAGGCAGCCGGACGGAGAGACAGCCGGACGGAGAGACAGCCGGACGGAGAGACAGCCGGACGGAGAGGCAGCCGGACGGTGAGACAGCCGGACGGAGAGACAGCCGGACGGAGAGACAGCCGGACGGAGAGGCAGCCGGACGGAGAGACAGCCGGACGGTGAGACAGCCGGACGGTGAGGCAGCCGGACGGAGAGACAGCCGGACGGAGAGACAGCCGGACGGAGAGGCAGCCGGACGGAGAGACAGCCGGGCGGAGAGACAGCCGGACGGAGAGGCAGCCGGACGGAGAGACAGCCGGACGGAGAGACAGCCGGACGGAGAGACAGCCGGACGGTGAGGACAGCCGGACGGAGAGACAGCCGGACGGAGAGACAGCCGGACGGAGAGACAGCCGGACGGAGAGACAGCCGGACGGAGAGGCAGTCGGACGGAGAGGCAGCCGGACGGAGAGACAGCCGGACAGAGAGACAGCCGGACGGTGAGACAGCCGGACGGAGAGGCAGCCGGACGGAGAGACAGCCGGACGGAGAGGCAGCCGGACGGAGAGACAGCCGGACAGAGAGACAGCCGGACGGTGAGACAGCCGGACGGAGAGGCAGCCGGACGGAGAGACAGCCGGACGGAGAGACAGCCGGACGGAGAGACAGCCGGACGGAGAGGCAGCCGGACGGAGAGGCAGTCGGACGGAGAGGCAGCCGGACGGAGAGACAGCCGGACAGAGAGACAGCCGGACGGTGAGACAGCCGGACGGAGAGGCAGCCGGACGGAGAGACAGCCGGACGGAGAGACAGCCGGACGGAGAGACAGCCGGACGGAGAGACAGCCGGACGGAGAGGCAGTCGGACGGAGAGGCAGCCGGACGGAGAGACAGCCGGACAGAGAGACAGCCGGACGGAGAGACAGCCGGACGGAGAGACAGCCGGATGGAGAGACAGCCGGACGCTGAGACAGCCGGACGGAGAGGCAGCCGGACGGAGAGACAGCCGGACGGAGAGACAGCCGGACGGAGAGGCAGCCCGACGGCGAGACAGCCGGAGGGTGAGACAGCCGGATGGCGAGAAAGCCGGACGGAGAGACAGCCGGACGGAGAGACAGCCGGACGGAGAGACAGCCGGAGGGAGAGACAGCCGGACGGAGAGATAGCCGGACGGAGAGACAGCCGGACGGCGAGACAGCCGGACGGAGAGACAGCCGGACGGAGAGACAGCCGGACGGCGAGACAGCCGGACGGAGAGACAGCCGGACGGAGAGACAGCCGGACGGAGAGACAGCCGGACGGAGAGACAGCCGGACGGAGAGACAGCCGGACGGAGAGACAGCCGGACGGTGAGACAGCCGGACGGTGAGACAGCCGGTGATGGTGAGAAGCCCGTGGGATCTCAATCTCAACACTGATTGCCGTTAAATATAGGCCGTGATCTCACCAACATGGCCCTCGAGAAACACCCGCCAAACCTGCCCAAAATGATACTTAGAAATGTTTCTGTTGAATCACGCCCATAGAATCCGTATAGTGCAGAAAATGGCCATTCGTCCCATCAAGAGTGCACCAACCCTCTGAAAGAGCACCCTACCTAGACCCACTCCACTGCCTTATTCCTGTTACCCCACAATCCCACCTAACCACATCCATGGACACTATGGGCAATTTATCATGGCCAATCCACCTAACCTGCACATCTTTGGACTGTGGGAGGAAACCGGAGCACCCGGAGGAAACCCACGCAGACACGGGGAGAACGTGCAGACTCCGCACAGACAGTGACCCAAGCCGGGAATCGAACCCGGGGCCCTGGTGCTGTGAGGCAGCAGTGCTAGCCACTGTGCTACTGTGCCGACTTGTTCCAATGATTGATCTTAATTTGAGTTTAAGGAGGTCTTGGGTGCGATTCAGTGGATTTAAAGCTAAGTGTGATTTCAGGTGTGTTTTTGGGGGAGGGGGCA
Source organism: Scyliorhinus canicula (assembly GCF_902713615.1). Lineage (NCBI taxonomy): Eukaryota > Metazoa > Chordata > Chondrichthyes > Carcharhiniformes > Scyliorhinidae > Scyliorhinus > Scyliorhinus canicula. The sequence goes on from NC_052156.1 coordinate 168,975,833, forward strand.
CTTTCCCAGTTTTCTGGCCTTGGCAGTGCCAATCTGCCACCTGGGCACCCTGACAGTGCCAGGGTGGCTGTGCCGAGGTGCCCAGGTGCCAAGGAAAGTGCCAGGGTACAGGCCTTCCCTGTCCAGGGACCTCCAATAGCCTGCGAGACCCCGAGGTGGAATCACACTTGGTCCATGTTTGTGGAAACCAGGACTAAACTGTGCCCCATTGGGGCCTTGCAGGCCTGGCCATTGACTCCCGGGCACTGGGTGCATGACTGGCAGCCCCGATTGATGCCTGAAAGGGGAAGAGATCAGGGCTGCCAGCCTAATAGCTCATTAAAAAGCTGCTCTGAATCACGCCCAGCACCCTGGTACTGTCCCTCCCTCTGGACCAGAAGCTGTGGATTCAAGTCTAACACCAGGACCTGTTGACCATGGCAGGAATGATGCAATCCAACAGGCTGATAACTGGCTTGGGAATCCTTCCAACACTTACTGTTCCCAAAGGGAACAAACTGTGTGTGGAAATACGTTAAAAAACTAAAATCTTATTTTGAGAGACACTGAAGCAGAGAGTTTGAGTAATGTTCTGAGATGAGATCCATCACATTGTCAATTGCTGGCCGAGAGTAGGCACGACGTGCCCAGAATATTGACAATCTTCAGTGAAATACTTCAAACTGTAAAGAGACTCGGCCGATTCACTGAGCACGGAGCTGCACCATCTTATCAAACATGTCGGAACCCACTCAGCAACTGAATAGGAAACCCTGTCCTTGTCTCCGAGTGATTCTGTAATAACTTTATCTTCTTAGATTGCTTCAGAAAGAGAAGCAGAATCATTCAGACACCAAACCCGAAATGTATGATCCTATACTGCTGGCAGTCGTGGTCCAATTGATGTGCAGAATCGTTCAAGACTTATTATTTTGAACAGTTTTGTTAAATAAAGAAGATGACCAGCAGTTTGGTCAGCTTTGACTTGGCTCCTTTACCACTGAGCTGACTAAACAACCCCTGGTGATCCTCTAGTGGGTAATCCAACAATAGCAATAACCGTTGTCTGTTGCCACAGTATGATGTATTAACGGAAGAATTAAATGTAATGTGTAAAATAAATCAAACTCTGTCATCTGCTTCAGATGAGAGCACAACAGAAGCACACTGTTTAAAAAGAGTATGTGCAGTTCCTGGAGACATACACACAAGAACCCTTCAAATCGAAGCCATGATGGGGTTCAGTCATATTCTGCAGAGTTTGGACAGAAGGTGAAGTAATTAAACTTATTGTCCTTAGTTTACAAGATCATTCTTGTTGGGGAGGGTTTAAACTAATGTGGCAGGGGGATGGGATCCAATGTAGGAAGTCGGAGGGAAGTAAAACGGGGCCAGAAACAAAAAGCAGTAAGGGGGAAAGTGTAAGGCAGAGAAGCCATAGTCAAAAATTAAAAAGGGCGACAGTACAGAACACAGTTACTGAGGATAATGTGAAAAGGGAGGTGGCCAATGCAGGATTGAGGGTGTTGTACCTAAATGCACACAGTATATGGAACAAGGTTAATGAGCTTGTTGCGCACATTGAAATTGGCTGGTACGATGTTGTGGGCCTCACAGAGACGTGACTGCAAGGGGAACAGGGCTGGGATCTAAATATCCAAGGATATATGTCCTATCGAAAGGATAGGCAGATGGGCAAAGGGAACGGGGTTACATTGTTAGTAAGGAATGAAGTTAAATCGATAGCAAGGAGCGATATAGGATCAGAAGGCATAGAATCTCTGTGGGTAGAGTTGAGGAATCGCAAAGGTAAAAAGACCCTGATGGGAGTTATGTACAGGCCCCCGAGCAGTATTCAGGATGTGGGGCAGAAAATAAATCAGGAGATAGAAAAGGCATGTAAAAAAGGCAATCTTACAATAATCATGGGGGACTTCAGTATGCAGGTGGACTGGGAACATCAGGTTGGTAGTGGATCCCAAGAAATGGAATTTGTGGAATGTCTAAGAGATGGTTTTTTGGAGCAGCTTGTGACAGAGCCTACTAGGGAACAGGTAATTCTGGATTTGGTGATGTGTAATGAGACAGGCTTGATTAGGGAACTTAAGGTGAAGGAACCCTTAGGGAGCAGTGCCCACAATATGATAGAATTTACCCTGCAGTTTGAGAGGGAGAAGCTGCAATCAGATGTAACGATATTACAATTAAATAAGGGTAACTATAACAACATGAGGGAGGAGCTGGCCAGAGTTGATTGGAGAAGGAGCCTAGCAGGGTAGAATGGCAGGAGTTTTGGGGGTTTATTAGGGCGGCACAACAGAAATTCACCCCAAGGAGGAGGAAACATGCTAAGGGGAGGACAAGGCATCCATGGGGAATGAGGGATGTCAAGGACAGCATAAAGGCTAAAGAAAAAGCATACAAAGTGGCGAGGATTAGTGAGAAACCAGAGGATTGGGAAGCCTCTAAAAGTAAGCAGAGGACAACTAAAAAAGCAATAAGTGGGGAGAAGATGAAGTATGAGTGCAAGCTAGCTAGTAATATACAGGAAGATAGGAAGAGATTTTTTTCAATATATAAAAGGTAAGAGAGAGGCAAAAATAGACATTGGACCACTAAAAAATGTGGCTGGAGAAGTAATAATAGGAAACAAAGAAATGGCAGAGGAACTGAATAGTTACTTTGCATCAGTCTTCATGGCGGAAGACACCAGTGGGATGCCAGAGCTCCAGGAGAACCAGGGGGCGGAGGTGAGTGCAGTGACCATTACTAAGGAGAAGGTTCTAGGGATACTGAAAGGTCTGAAGGTGGATAAATCACCTGGACTGGATGGACTACACCCCAGGATTCTAAAAGAGATAGCTGAGGAAATTGTTGAGGCATTGGTGATGATCTTTCAGGAATCACTGGAGGCAGGAATGGTCCCAGAGGACTGGAAGGTGACTAATGTAACACCACTGTTTAAGAAGGGAGGGAGGCAGAACATGGGAAATTATAGGTCAGTTAGCCTGACATTGGTCATTGGTAAGATTTTAGAGTCTGTTATTAAAGCTGAGATCGCAAAGTACTTGGAAGTGCATGGTAAAGAGGACTGAGTCAGCACAGCTTTGTCAAAGGGAGGTTGAGTCTAACAAATCTGTTAGAGTTCTTTGAGGAGGTAACAAGCAAGTTAGACAAAGGAGAACCAGTGGATATGATTTGTTTAGATTTGTTTAGATTTCCAGAAGGCCTTTGACAAGGTGCCACATAGGAGACTGTTAAATAAATTAAAAGCCCATGGTGTTAAGGGTAAGATCCTGGCATGGATAGAGGATTGGCTGACTGGCTGAAGGCAAAAAGTGGGGATAAAAGAGTCTTTTTCAGGATGGCAGCCAGTGACTAATGGTGTTTCTGTGCTGTGTTGTGCTGTGCTGGGGTCTGTGCTGGGACCACATCTTTTTACAATATATATTAATGATCTGGAAGAAGGTAATGAAGGCACTATTGCTAAGTTTGCAGATGATGCAAAGATCTGTAGAGGGACAGGTAGTATTGAGGAAGCAAGGGGGCTGCAGAAGGATTTGGACAGGCTAGGAGAGTGGGCAATGAAATGGCAAATTAAGTACAATGTTGAAAAGTGTGAGGTTATGCACTTTGGAAGGAGGAATTTAGGCACAGACTATTTTCTAAATGGGGAAATACTTTGGAAATCAGAAGCACAAAGGTACTTGGGAGTCCTTATTCACGATTCTCTTAAGGTAATGTGCAGGTTCAGTTGGCAGTTAGGAAGGCAAATGCAATGTTCGCATTCATGTCAAGAGGGCTAGAATACAAGACCAGGGATGTATTTCTGGGGCTCTATACGGCTCTGGCCAGACCCCATTTGGAGTATTGTGAGCAGTTTTGGGCCCTGTATCTAAGGAAGGATGTGCTGGCCTTGGAAAGGGTCCAGAGGAGGTTCACAAGAATGATCCCTGGAATGAAGAACTTGTCGTATGAGGAACGTTTGAGGACTCTGGGTCTGTACTCGTTGGAGTTTAGAAGGATGAGAGGGGATCTTATTGAAACTTACAGGATACTGCGAGGCCTGGATAGAGTGGACGTGTTCACCTACCTGAAGATTTCATGACAATTTTCTAAAGTTGTGCAGAGATTTGTACTAGTTAATATTCCTCTCCGCAACCAACAAAGGATATGGGGGAAAGCAGGGACAGGTTATTCAGGTAGAGAATCAGCCATGATCATGATGAATAGCGCAGCAGGTTCGAAGGGCCGAATGGCCTACTCATGCTGCCATTTTCCATGTTTCTAAAATTAAAAACAATGAATTATCATTTCTCTGATTGTTTGTGTGATCTTACCATGTACGAAATGGCTGCAGGTCTCACTCCATAACAACAATTAACAGCTGGTTTCTATCAGTTTGTAGCCAATGGGACAGGACACATGTAATTTCACTTGTGAATTAGTCCACATTACATCATGGCTTTGATCCGATGCCCTTCCTGATTATTGAGTGTTAATACTGTCCATTGTGGAGGGTTGTTGCTGAGCATTGTGAGGGTCGAGGCGCTAGAGGCTCATTTGATCATCCAGTTGAAGGTTCCAAGGTGGGCAATGCAAACCCGAGGTTGTAAACAGGGAATAGCAGAAGCCAGAGGGTGGTTTTGGTTGGGTTGGATCCAAGGACTGAAACTGTAATGAAGAACAGCAGAGAGAGCTCTGAGCACAGCAACACGCTGTGCCGATGCCTTCAGTAAATAATCATTAGCATACTCTAGCATGTGCCAAAAAGAATTGTGATTTCTGGAATATTAAAACAGAAAATGTTGGAAACAATTTTCAGGTTTGGCAGTGTCGGTGGGAAGGGAAACTAAAGTGCAACTCGCTGGTTTCACAGCTGCCTTTTTTAGCCAGATCAAACGTGACTCTGTGCAACTTTCAGGTGCTGACGAGGATCACACAGCCAGCTGAGTGGGGTAGAGCCTAAATTCACCGGCAAAGATGAGATTCAGAGATCAGGGCACTGTTCCCAAAGGGTGCCCCTAACCCTTCTCAGTATTGGGGCATCAGAGCACCTTCTATACCCACCAATTCAATCAACTTGCCCCCATCTCACTGCCATCAATGCGGGCATCCCACCCCCCTTACCCCCACACCATCGCTACCCCCTCGGCATAATGGGAGGCCCCAGTGGATTTCCCTGGATGCCCCACCCCGGACCAGCCAATCTGGACTTGCCAACCTGGCATTGCCAGGGGGCTGTGTGAGGGCTCCTTAACCAGCCAGGGGCTATACTCACCTCCGAGTCCCCAGCATGGTCATCACGGCTGGTGTTCATTTTTGGAAACCAGTAGTGATTCCCGTTGACATTACACCACCCGGCGGGGGTGGAGGGGGTTGGGGGTGGGGGGGGGTGGAATGGGTGGGGGACCATATGGTGAACCCAGAAGCAATGGCGTAAAGCTGTTTTTGAATATTAATGTCTATGCAAATACATGGTGATCGGCTTCATCCCCGCGCTTGGATGATTACGTCGCTGGTGGGGGGACAGGGAAGATCTCCAAATGAGATTTCCCCGCCGCAAATCCCGTTATGGCCCTCTGGCGAGAGTTAATGCCCATAACGGGATTTCAATCCATGGCGAGTGGATGTAACCAAAAGAGAAAATGCTGGAAAATCTCAGCAGGCTCTGCAGCATCTGTAAGGAGAGAAAAGAGCAAATGTTTTGAGTCCAGATGACCCTTTGTCAAAGCTTGCTGAGCCCACGTGGTGGGGGTGGGGGGTGGGGGGGAGGGGGGATGAGGGGGGGGTGGTTGTGGGGGTTTACCGGCTGCTCTCCCAGTGGATCCTCCGGTCTTGCCAGCAGTGAATTCTCCCTGTGGGTTTCCTGGCTGCATGGATGGATTCAATGGAATTCAATGGAAAGTCCCATTGAGATCCTGTCACCCATCAACACCAGGCTGCCTCCCGCTGTTGGGAAACATGCTCGAGGGGTGGGGCAGGAAATCCCTCCATCCCTCCATCCCTAAGCTGCTCATTCTGGACTCGGCTGTCGTGAGATTCTGTTTCCGTGGAACAAACACTTACCCATTTTGGGTCATGTTTCTGCCATGGAATAACACAAATATAACAACATGCCTGGCACCAGCACTGCAATCATTGACTATCTGTGAATAGAATATTTAGATTATCATGGCGGTTGTACAATGGGATGAGAATCTGTTTTGCGGTCACATCTGTGGGACTTCCCAGCTCACTGTCATAACAGAGTTATGAATTTTGAGATAAATGTTCTCCAACAGTGCTGGAGCAGCATGGACAGATTGTTCTCTGCTATTGCTGTCCGCAAAATCACTGCCCCTTTCAGAAACCCCCCGACTCTTTAGAGTTAATTTCATTTAACTCAGTTTTATTTGAACTGTAACATCACTTCCAGATGTCAGAGTGAGAAGATAGTGTTCTCATTCCGAGGGTCCGAGCCCCACAGCACAACTTATGGACAGTATCAAGGCTCTCACTGCACTTTGATGCTGAGGAAAGTCTTGTACTGTTGGGTTGATGTCTTTTAATTAGATACTAAATTGACGTTCCATCTAATTGGAGAAACCAATGTTAAAAATCCCATCCCAGTGTTGGAAACTTGGTAGAGAATCCTCCCAGTCTCTTGGCCGACATTCCCCCCTCCGGAACAGCAGCAGTTAATAACCATTCCTCTCACTGCTAGTTATGGAGTGTTATTCGGACAGAAATGGCTACGGTCAATACACTCAAAAATAAATCACTGCCTGATGAGCTTCGAGACCTTCTGGCAACATGCGAAAAGCATCGATATAAATGAAAGCATTTCCTACAAATGCCAAGTGAATTTTCACATTATGATTCTAAAATTCAAAACATATATTTTGCTTTGATTGTTAACTTTATACAACAAATGAAGTATTTTTCTCCAAAACGAGGATAAATGTGCAATTGTGAATCTTGCAGTATCTGTCACCATGCTGCCTGTCTGTAATGTTTGAGGCTGTAGTTTCTGTCATGAGTTGATCAACCACAGGGAGCAAGAACAGAAATCTGAATCTATCCTCAGTATTGAACAGTCTGCATGTGTCGGCAGTGTCCTCTCATTTACAGGCACCAAGTCAACCACACTGGGTTGGGCACTTATTGCCCACTTGCTGCCCACTCACATACGTGATTGCAATAAAATATATTCAATATATTGAAATACATTATGGGCTGGATTCTGCATTCTGGAGATGAAGCACTCCTATGGAATAAGCATCTCAAAGTTTGCAAATGGTACCAAGCTGGGTGAACTGTGACGAGGATGTAGAGACCCTACAACATGATATGGACAGGTTGGACGAGTGGGCAAATCAATGGCAGAAGCAGTATAATTTGGATAAATGTGAGATTATTCACTTTGGAGGCAAAAACAAGAAGGCAGATTATTACCTGAATGGTTATAAATTGGGAGAGGGGAGTGTGCAGCGGGACCTGGGTGTCCTTGTGCACCAGTCGTTGAAGGTAAGCATGGACGTGCAGCAGGCGGTAAAGAAGAATAATGGTATTTGGCTTTCATTGCGAGAGGTTTCGGGTACAGGAGCAGGGATGTGTTGCTGCAATTATACAGGGCCTTGGTGAGGCCACACTTGGAGTATTGTGTGCAGTTTTGGTCTCCTTCTCTGAGGAAGGATGTTCTTGCTCTCGAAGGAGTGCAGCGAAGGTTTACCAGACAGATTCCAGGGATGGCGGGACTGTCATAGGAGGAGAGATTGACTAGGTTGGGATTGTTTTTGCTGGAGTTCAGACGAATGAGGGGGGGATCTCATAGAGACTTATACAATTCTAGCAGGACTAGACAGGGTAGATGCAGGAAGGATGTTCCCGGTGGTGGGTGTGTCCAGAACCAGGGGTCACAGTCTGAGGATTCAGGGTAAACCATTTCGGACAGAGATAAGGAGACATTTCTTCACACAAAGAGTGGTGAGCATGTGGAATTCATTGCCACAGGAAGTAGTTGATGCTAAAACATAGAATATATTCAAGAGGCAGCTAGATATAGCACTTTAAGCGAATGGGATCAAAGGTTACGGGGAGAAAGCAGGATTCGGCTATTGAGTTGGATGATCAGCCATGATCGTGATTAATGGCGGAGCAGGCTCGAAGGGCCAAAAGGTCTCCTCCTGCTTCTATCTTCTATGTTTCTATATTAACCACTCCTGGTCTTTGTTGGTGTGAGGAGCAGAGCCCAGGATCGATTCCCTCTCCTTTCCCATGTAAATTTATGCATGGAGGAGAGTTCACGGGATTATTTGAATCTTTCCACTGGCGTTAGCGTGTAGTTCGCTGCCGATGGAGAACTGGAGCATCGGATCAGGATCCGTGCCTGGTGTTGATTCCGTTTGTAGCCCAACGTTTGATTCTCCATTGGAGTGGAAACGCGCTACCTGTGGCGGGTTGCAGAGATCCCACCCCCAAATTACACAGATTATTTCACACATGGAGACCTTTAGTAACTTGAGGAAGCCAGCGGCAGTGGAAGAAGGATTTATTGAGCTATGAATGCATTGCCCAGGGCAGTAACTCCCTCCTTATTGGGACCACCAACAACTGTGGGCCCTGCTTGGGCCGGCTTTTATAGATAGTCAGGGCCGAAGTGCCTGTACTGCGCTGTAATGTTCTATGTTCTCTCCAATAGAAGCAGGCTGGTTCTACCAATGATGTTTCAATTTTTAAACACTTTTATCGTAATACCCCAAAATCTGGATTATTCAAACAGCAAAATTCACAAAGTTATCTATTGATGACTCTGTTCTTTTAAAATGATTTATTTCATAACCATTCCTAGTTGTAAAATTCGGCTCCATCTGAAATGTGAACATGTCTTTCCTCATTTTACAAAGGCCAATCAATCTGCTCTGTGTTTTCAGTATTTTCTGTTAGTTTTTACTATTTGCATTTTTTCTTCCACTTAATTCAATTGTGCTCGAGACAAATGGTGGAATTAGCATTGTTTATATATCTTGTAACCCAGTTAAAATCTCATCCTGAATTTGTGCTGGATGATATAAACATTTCTGGTGAGATTCTGCAAAAGCTCCGACAAGATGTTTATTTTGCAATCAGCTCCTTGGATAGACTGCTGTCTACTGAGTTTATGGGCACGTTTAATCTAAGTGACAATAATGAAGAGAAATCCAATTGCATTCAGCATTTGTATTTGGTAAACTGCCTTTGGGGTGTGAGTGGGTTGTGTTTGGAAGAGGAGTCATTCTCTTGCTATTTCTTTTTGTTAAGCAGCTCTATCTAGCTGTGGTAACTTCTAGATCATTTAACACTGGAGCAAAATGATTCAAACTAAATTGTTTTGAGACATTGTTTTTGTTGAAGTTTCATTTGGACTCAACGGGTCTGTGTCTTTTATAGAATGTGCAATGAGATCTCTCACAGTAACAGAGGCGGCTGTCTGATTAGCTTTTGTATTACAAGAGGTCTAAACATGAACAGCTTCACCCGCTGTCAAAGCAAAAAAAAACATCAAGGACTGAAATTTGAAATAAAATGAATAAACGCTGAACTTGCACACGGCAAAGTGGTCAGCTGTGAAAAGGAGCAAAAGATAAATGGATATGTTAAACTTGTCTTGAGCCCAGATCCCGTTTTAAATTACAGGAATTCCACATGTGTTTGCCAGCAAGTTCCATCGAACACGATCCAGCGCTGTGTGTATTTCAAAAGCAGTCACAGATATGATGACGTAACCTTTACAGTTAGTGTTGAAATAAGGATATTCGAGTTTCAGCAAATGCTACAGGCGCGACTGAACCAAACAAAATCCGATTCTGTTGTGGGCGGGATTGGGAGGGTGTTTCCTGGCTGGGAGCGCTGGGAATGGCTCTGCTATAGCTGGGAGCGCTGGGAATGGCTCGGCTATGGCTGGGAGCGCTGGGAATGGCTCGGCTATGGCTGGGAGCGCTGGGAATGGCTCTGCTATGGCTGGGAGCGCTGGGAATGGCTCTGCTATAGCTGGGAATGCTGGGAATGGCTCTGCTATGGCTGGGAGCGTTGGGAATGGCTCTGCTATGGCTGGGAGCGTTGGGAATGGCTCTGCTATGGCTGGGAGCTCTGGGAATGGCTCTGCTATGGCTGGGAGCGCTGGGAATGGCTCGGCTATGGCTGGGAGCGCTGGGAATGGCTCGGCTATGGCTGGGAGCGCTGGGAATGGCTCTGCTATGGCTGGGAGCGCTGGGAATGGCTCGGCTATCTAACAGCACTCTGCTGTTTCAGACCCCGCCGGGAACGCCCCCCCCCCACTCCTCCCAGCCATCTCTCCCCCGCCCCCCCCCCCACTCCCCCCCCCCACTCCCCCCAGCCATCTCTCCCCGCCCCCCCCCCCCACTCCCCCCAGCCACCTCTCCCCCCCCCCCCCCCCCCCCCCCCCCCCGCTAGGCCACACTGGCCGGAATTTCCTGCAATGAGGAACTCCAATTGGCGGAGCTTCTCAGTGCGAGACGGGATCAGGATGTGAACTTGTCACAGCGCCCCATTCTATCACCCCCCCCCCCCCCCGACTAGACCCCAGACCTCCCCCAATGCCCAATTCACCTGTTGGGGTGTCTACAGTTGTCCCCCCCCCCCCCACATGCTGGAAGGACACCACTGGGCCAGATCCCCGGCGCAGCCAGAATGCCTGCCTGGCACGCTGGCAGTTCCCCTACCAGCCTGGCAGTGCCACCTGGGCACCCTGGCAATGCCAGTCTGGCAACTAGGTGGCACTGCCAGGGTGCCCATGTGGCACTGCCAGGGTGCCCAGGTGGCACTGCCAGGCTGCCCAGGTGGCACTGCCCAGGTGACACTGCCAGGGTGCCCAGGTGGCACTGCCAGGCTGCCCAGGTGGCACTGCCAGGGTGCCCAGGTGGCACTGCCCAGGTGCCCAGGTGGCACTGCCCAGGTGACACTGCCAGGCTGCCCAGGTGGCACTGCCAGGCTGACCAGGTGGCACTGCCAGGGTGCCCAGGTAGCAGTGCCCAGGTAGCACTGTCAGGTCGCCCAGGTAGCAGTGCCCAGGTGGCACTGCCAGGCTTCCCAGGTGGCACTGCCAGGCTTCCCAGGTGGCACTGCCAGGCTTCCCAGGTGGCACTGCCAGGGTGCCCAGGTGGCACTGCCAGGCTTCCCAGGTGGCACTGCCAGGGTGCCCAGGTGGCACTGCCAGGCTTCCCAGGTGGCACTGCCAGGGTGCCCAGGTGGCACTGCCAGGCTTCCCAGGTGGCACTGGCAGGGTGCCCAGGTGGCACTGCCAGGATGCCCAAGTGGCACTGCCGGGCTTCACAGGTGGCACTGCCAGGGTGCCCAGGTGGCACTGCCAGGCTGCCCAGGTGGCGCTGCCAGGGTGCCCAGGTAGCAGTACCAGGCCTGCTGTGCCAAGGTGGTGGATGGCATCAGCAGTGCCAGGGTGCCACCCTGCCCTGGGGCCAACCACCAGGGGCCCTCCGATCGCCTGGGAGATTGCCAAGTGCCGGTACACCTGGGACCAGTTTGTGGCAGCCAGTATTAATCGGCGCTCAGCTGAGATCTCCTCCCCGAGGCCAATAGATGCCGGGTGGCCATTCGGTCCGGGGTCAGCACAGTTAACTGGGTTTTTAAACTCACTTACCTGTGTGAGACTGGGTCTCATCAGATCTTGCGAGGCATACGGACCTTTGGGAATGCTGGAGGAGGCCGCTCCCGGGATGTACTGGCCACATGCCACCCTGGTTCCGGTGGATGCAGCCGCCTTGGGAGGTCTCAGGAGAGCAAAGCTAATCCGCGCGTCTCTCTTGTTCACGCTGTAGGGCGAGCATCAGGAGTACGGAGATTCCTGGAGTCACCTGGGCGGATGTCCCTGGAGTGTCCCGCTGCTGGTCCTCCTCCCTATGGGTGGCCGATGGCTTCTCTTCAAGAATGAGTCCTTGAAGAGAAGGGGAAGTTGGAATAAGATCGAGCTGCTCATATCCCTCTTGTGTTGACAATGTTGGAGGTCATCTACGGCGTCAGCGATTGATCTCAGTCCATACAGCACTGCAGGACAGAGACCAGGGTCTCCATGGTGGCCGCCATCTTGCCAATGTTGACCTTGGTGCATTGCCGGTGTGACCACCTCAGAATGGGACTCTGTTATAATCTGGAGTCTCAGCAAGGAACGCCTTCCTGAGGCTGCACTATTCCTGCACTGAGGAACTCTGCTCACCAGAACTCCACATTATTAAATGGTGCCCCAATCTCTCAACCCCCTGACACAACCCCCTGACACAAACCCCCCCCTCCCAAAGCTCCAACTCACCTAAAAGGAGGTCCTCAGACCCCCCTGCCCTCTCCCTGCACCCCACCTCACATGGACATGGCACCATCCAGAGTGCCAGGCTGGCAGTGCTAAGGTGCCTGTATGGCACAAGCAGTGCCAGGACATCACCCTGCCCAGAGGCCAATCACCCAGGATTCCCTGGGAGACCCCACCCCCACAAGTGCTGTTCCGCCTGATCCCCGTTTAGGAGGACCAGGACTGAATGGCACTTGCCTGAGGTCTCCAAGGGGAAGGCGTTAGATCCCACGGTCTCAGGTAGATCAGGTGAGCTGCATATCAGAGTGAGAATACCTGCTCACTTTAATCTGCAGATTTGCCAAATATTCCCACCTACAATGGCCGGGATCCGGATTGTTGCATCTTGTGAGGCGTAACGAGCCAGGTAAATCCCGGAAGAGGTCCCTCCCAGTATCTAACCACTGCGTTGTGCCCCATTCTGGCGAGACCCAGACCGGTAGATCGAGCCATAGTTACAATGAATTGATTTCAGCCTCTGTCAGAGCAGCCAGTAACTTCTTTCAGCTGATCTGATGCTATTGTGTACAAGGTGCACAAGGTGATGAGAGGCATGGATAGAGTGGATAGCCAGAGACTTTGCCCCAGGGCGGAAATAGCTGTCACAAGGGGACATAATTTTAAGGTGATTGGAGGAAGGTATAGTGGAGATGTCAGAGGTAGGTTCTTTACACAGAGAGTGGTGGGTGTGTGGAATGCACTGCCAGCAGAGGTGGTGGAGTCAGAGTCATTAGGGACATTTAAGCGACTCTTAGACAGGCACATGGACAGCAGTAAATTGAAGGGGTGTAGGTTAGGTTGATCTTAGATTAAGATAAATGGTTGGCACAACATCGTGGGCTGAAGGGTCTGTACTGTACTGTACTGTTCTATGTTCTATTATAGCTGGAGTGGAGGTCGGGAATATTAGAAGATTCTCAGTAATCTGAGCGGGATATTGTAGTTGAATTGCCAGGAGGCTAACTCTGAGGTGAATTTAAAGGTGGAACAGACTGCGAGGGAAATTCCTACTCCTGCTTTTAAGATAATTCTATTTATTATTGACTCAACCCCGTTGTCCTGCAGTTGGTTCAACAGCTTTCCAGAAGTTATTTCAGATCAAATCTCTCACTGATCTTGCTTTTGTTTAAATGTTTTAAAAGCAGGTACAAACATGGCTGCCTTAACCACCTGATCTATACCAGTGCAAACAGCTTTCCTCAATGAGGTAGTAGGTTGGGTTGATACACTCCCGGTGTGGCCTGTCACAGTTTGGCTCATTGTGTTTGAGATGTGGAACCAGCAAGGTTCAATTAAAATTAACGAGACACATATTCTGTCCAACACCCTTTAAGTTTCGACAGGAAGGTTTTCAGCCCTCGGTTTTGGCTGGTGGGAATGATAGCTGGGGTGGAGAATGAGGGGTAGTCTCATAATGGCAGTGGGCAGTGCCAGATGCCAGTGCTGGGGCAGTGCCAGGAGCCAGTGCTGGGGCAGTGCCAGTGGGCAGTGCCAGGCAGCAGTGCCAGATGCCAGTGCTGGTGCAGTGCCAGTGGGAAGTGCCAGGGAGCAGTGCCAGATGCCAGTGCCAGGGGCCGTGCCAGATGCCAGTGCCAGGGGCCGTGCCAGATGCCAGTGCTGTGGCAGTGCCAGTGTGCAGTGCCAGAGGACAGAGCCAGAGAGCAGTGCTCGGGGACAGTGACACGGGGCAGTGCTTGGGAAATGCCAGGTGGAAGAGCTGGACAACAATGTTGGGGCAGTGCCCGGGAGAGCTTCCATTGCGGAGGACCATGGGAGGATTGGAGCGGGGGCCTGGTGGTGGAATCCTTATTTTTATTTTTGTTAAATCGGGTGCCCAAATCTCTTGAAGGTGGAGGTTTCCGATGGGGCAGATTTGTTCAGAGTCAGCAGCAAAGCGCTTTTCCCGTCTGAGTTCAAATGAGAGCAAATTCCGCCCCAGCGTCTCTGTTGTCCATGGTGAGAATTGAAGGTGAACCAGTTGGTATCACAAACTCCACACTTATCGCTAGTTTGGGTAAATTGCTGGTTTAGCACGTGGGCTAAACAGCTGGCTTGTAAAGCAGAACAAATCCCGTAACGGCCTCCCCGGACAGGAGTCGGAATGTGGCGACTAGGGGCTTTTCACAGTCACTTCATTGAAGCCTACTCGTGACAATAAGCGATTATTCTTATTATTATTATTGGGCAGCACGGTCGCACAAGTGGCCACCACTGTGGCTTCATAACACCAGGGTTCCAGGTTTGATTCCCCGCTGGGTCACTGTCTGTGTGGAATCTGCACGTTCTCCCCGTGTGGGTTTCCTCTGGGTGCTCCACTTTCCTCCCACTGTTCAAAGACGTGCAGGTTAGGTGGATTGGCCTCGCTAAATTGCCCTTTTTGGCCAAAAGGTTAGGTGTGGTTATTGGGTTATGGGGATAGGGTGGAAGTGAGGGCTTAAGTGGGTCGGTGCAGACTCGATGGACCGAATGGCCTCCTTCTGCACTGTATGTTCTATGTTCTAATACCAGAATGGGTTTAGCCAATGGAACAACTGAACTCTTGAAGTATGATAAAGTTACAAGGGGTTCGATACTTTCGGCACCAAAAGCAATGACAGCTCACAACGTTAAACATATATTGGATTGTAGATTTAAATATCAAATCTCTTTCTCTTCGATGTCACCAGGTTAGATACACAGGTACTGATGATTGAATTGTTGCATTATTCCTGTGTGTACCTGAGGATTACCAATGTGCTTCCTCTGAGATATAGAGAAGACATCTGTAGTTCTGAGCAACATAATCAGCTGATGGATCAATTTATTATAAAATAGAAACTTTGTACATTTGCCCATTGTTAGTTCAGCATTTTACTTTACAATAACGTTCAGTGTAATGATCATATTTTGTCTCGGGGTGTTTACCAAGAATAAATACACAGATTAAATAAAAATGAATTATGTTCTGTGCATCATTGATCGGAATATTTCCTTGTTGTTTATATTCTTTAGTACATGATAAAGATATGGTGCCAAATTATTTAATTTTTCCTTGGAGGGGAACCATACGATGTTACAAACATGTTCCATTCCACAGCGTAACAATAAGAGTGTACAATCTAATAAATTTTGGTTTGACCCAGCACGTGTCGTTGGTTAGGAACACCGGACCAGCAAAGACATTATGAAGGCTTAATTCTTTCAAATCCCTGAAGTATGTAATGTGGGGGTTGGAGAGGCTCGCAGGGCGTCCTGTAACGTGTTCCGTCAGAAACTGGATAGATTGATCCGCGCACCACCTGCTTCAAATCAGCAAACAGTAAAAGGATGACTTTCCCCGGCTCGTGTTTGTGGAAAGCACTGACCCTTACCCAAAAAGCCGAAGGGATTTAATCGCATTCCCAGCTCTTCACAGCACAGTCACGTCGAGCCAGAAATTCTTAAACACTGACGAAGAGGGAAGGTTGACGATGAACTGCAGCTTTGCGCCGGGCAAACTATTGAGTGCTACCCTGGCATTTGTAGAATTTGGTGCAACAGGGAATTTGGGATTTCATCTCTAAAATACTTTAAAAATAGTGTTAACAAATGAATTATAACTAGGCTGAACTTTGTCAACACAAAATGAATCTACAGTTACACAGTCTGAGATAACATGATTTTATAGGAAAGTGGAAATATATAATATATATATAGAGAGAGAGGGACACGCCGTCCTGATGATTCCCTTATTTCCTCTATATTCCTTCATTTTTGCCGTTATCATTTTTGATCCATGACCATTCGCTGCATAACAGAGATTCCGTTTTGGACACTGTTCAGGAGAATGACCTCTCAGGTGGAAGCAGCAACAGCCAAATTCATTGCACTACAGGTGGCTCTGACCCTTACCCAGGGAGGAGTAAAAAGTGTGAGAATGTAATAGTTACCGAGGACTCAATTGTAAGGGGAATAGACAGGCATTTCTTTGGCTGCAAATGAGACTACACGATGGTTGTTGCCTCCCTGGTGCTGGGGTCAAGGATGCCTCGGAGCGTTTACAGGACATTCTGGAGGGGGAGGGTGAACAGCCAGCGGTTGTGGTGCACATCGGTATAAACAACATGGATAAAAAAAGGGATGAGGTCCTAAAAGCAGAATACATGGAGTTAGGAAGTTGAGCAGTTGGACCTCAAAGCCATTGAGCTCAGCATTACTGCCGGTGCCACATGCTAATCTAATCTAATAATCTTTATTAGATTACTTTTCACAGTAACCTCTGCAGTAAATTACTGTTAAAATCCCCTACATGCCACATTCCGGCGCCTGTTAGGGTACACAGAGGGGTAATTCAAAATGTCCAATTCACCAAACAAGCACGTCTTTCAGGACTTCTGGGAGGAAACCGGAGTATCGGGAAGAAACCCACGCAGACAACGTGCAGACTCCGCACAGACAGTGACCCAAGCCGGAATCGAACTTGGGTCCCTGGCACTGTGAAGCAACAGTGCTAACGACTGTATATTCAGAAAGAATGTTCCCGATGGTCGGGGAGTCCAGAACTAGGGGTGATAGTTTGAGGATAAAGGGTAAACCTTTTAGGACTGAGGTGAGGAGAAATGTCTTCCCCCAGAGAGCGGTGAATCTGTGGAATTCACTACCACAGAAAGTAGTTGAGACCAAAACGTTGTGTAGTTTCAAGCAGCACGGTAGCATGGTGGTTAGCATAAATGCTTCACAGCTCCAGGGTCCCAGGTTTGATTCCCGGCTGGGTCACTGTCTGTGCGGAGTCTGCACGTCCTCCCCGTGTGTGCGTGGGTTTCCTCCGGGTGCTCCGGTTTCCTCCCACAGTCCAAAGATGTGCGGGTTAGGTGGATTGGCCAGGCTAAATTGCCCGTAGTGTCCTAAAAAGTAAGGTTAAGGGGGGGTTGTTGGGTTACGGGTATAGGGTGGATACGTGGGTTTGAGTAGGGTGATCATTGCTCGGCACAACATCGAGGGCTGAAGGGCCTGTTCTGTGCTGTACTGTTCTATGTTCTGAGGGATTAGCTATAGCTCTTGGGGCTAAAGGGATATGGGGGGGGGGGGTGAGGAGGCGGGATCAGGGTATTGAACTTGATGATCAGCCATGATCAGAATTAATGGCCTCCTCCTGCTTCTATTTTCTATGTTTCTATGATGCTTATTGGACATGTATCTTTCAGTCAAGCAGCAAAGACAATGAAGAAATCAAGAAGCTGCAACACAGTATATAATGCTGCTAGCTTTGGACAACAGAACCCAGATGTTGTGGCACCTGAGAGATGGATTGGGACCCCATCTCATTGCACATTCCCCCTTCCTACTTTATGGCCATTCAGATAATAGTATCTCTTCCCATTTTTGCTACCAAAGTGGATAACCTCACATTTATCCACATTATACTACATCTGCCATTCATTTGCCCACCCAGTCAGCCTGTCCAAATCACACTGAAGGATCTCTGCATCCTCCTCACAGCTCACCCTCCCACCCAACTTGGTGTCATCGGAAACTTTGGAGATATTACATTTTTTTCCCTCATCTAAATCATTAATCTATATTGTGAATAGCTGGGATCCCAGCACCGATCCCTGTCGTACCCCACTAGTCACTGCCTGCCAATTTGAAAAGGACCCATTAATTCCTACTCTTTGTTTCCTGTCTGCCAACCAGTTTTCTATCCATCTCAATACACTAAAGTCCCTTCAAACTCACAATCTCCTAACCCCATAATCCCATGCACTTTAATTTGACATGCTAATCCCTTGTGTGGGAGTTACATTCGCACAACACAAGTGCAGCTCCAACAACACTCAAGAAGATCCACACCATCCAGGACAAAGCAGCCCCGTTCGATTGCTCCTCCTTCCAGAAACATTCAAACCCTCCACCACCGATGCACAGTGGCAGCCGTGTGTACCATCTACAAGATGCACTGCAGTAACTCACCAAGGTCCCTTAGACAGCACCTTCCAAACCCACGCCCACCACCATCTAGAAGGAGAAGAGCAGCATATACCTGGGAACCCCACCACCTGGAGGTTCCCCTCCAAGCTACACACCACCCTGACTGGGAAATATATCGCCGTTCCTTCACTGTTGCTGGGGAAACATCCTGGAACTCCCTCCCTAACAGCACAGTGGGTGAACCTACACCTCAAAGGTTGAGGCGGTTCAAGAAGGCAACTCACCACTATCTTCTGAAGGGCAACTGGGGATGGGCAACAAGTGCTGGCCCATATCCCGTAAATTAATTTTAAAGAACTACATTTAAGTATTGTCCTGGGTTATGGGTGACTTGAATCTAAAATTTTCCAGCGAGCTCTTACTGTGTCAAAGTAACTACATTCATATTTGCCTCAATCTCCATAACTTATTCTCAGCCTTTCCTTCTTCCAGAGTTGTGGGAGCTGAACAGGACCACAGTATTCCATGGACCTCGTGGATACCTTGACCTGCGAACAGTTCTGCTGGATGAATATCAGGACCGGCTGTTTGTGGGAGGCAGAGACCTTGTATATTCACTCAGTTTGGATCGCATCAGTGAAGATTACCAAGAGGTAAAGTAGAACAAGCTTGCTAGAGATACACAGACACGGCTTTTGCATTATTAGATCCATTTGTTCCTAACTCTAACTGCTCTTTAAAACATTTGAAAAATGGAGCTCAAAGAGTCAAAGTTTCTCACAAATCAGTGGTTTCACGAGGTAACAATTTGAGTCCAGCTGATATTTGATATCTTCTGCCTCCCCTAAAGTGACTAGAATGTTATCTCTGAAGAACTAAACATGTTGGGAACTTTAACCGGCATATACTTCATTGCAGAGTTAAGAATACACAATAACAATGACAAATTTCATTTATATAACTGTCTTTAATACAATAGACTGTCCCAAGACAATTCACAGGAGCATCATAATCCACAATGTGACAGCGAACCTCAGGTGCTCATGTTAGGCTGGTGACCACAATCATGGTCAAAGAGATTGGTTTTAATGAGAGTTTGAAAGGAAGAAAGTGAGATGGACAGGCAGCAAAGTTTAGGGCAGGCATTCCAGAGCTTTGAGTCCCAACATTTAAAGGAACGGCTGCCAATGGTGGAGTGATTAAATTTAGGAATCAAGAGACCAGAATTAAGGAGGATTGTGGGGCTGGAGGAGAGTACAGACGTCAGGAGCGATGAGACCACGGAGGGATTTGAAACCAAGGATGAGAATTTTAAATTGATCTGTCGCTTAATCAGAGGCCAATTGAGGTCGTCAAGGACAGAGGTGATGGACAAATAGGACTTGGTGCGAGTTGGAATACAGGTAGCAGAGTTTTAGATTCATTCAAGGTTACAGAGAGCAGAATGTGGTAAATAAATACTTTTCGTCAGTATTCACTCAGGAAAAATATAATGTTGTGGAGGAGAATGCTGAGACCTTAGAATAGATGGCATTGAGGTGCGTAGGGAAGAAGTGTTGGCAATTCTGGACAAGGTGAAAATAGATAAGTCCCCGGGGCCTGATGGGATTTATCCCAGAATTCTCTGGGATGCCAGGGAAGAGATTGCTGAGCCTTTGGCTTTGATTTTTAGGTCATCATTGGCTACAGCAGTAGTGCCAGAGGACTGGAGGATAGCAAATGTTGTCCCTTTGTTCAAGAAGGGGAGTAGAGATAACCCCGGTAACTATAGGCCGGTGAGCCTAACGTCTGTGGTGTGTAAAGTCTTGGAGAGGATTATAAGAGATACGATTTATAATCATCTAGATAGGAATAATATGATTAGGGATAGTCAGCATGGTTTTGTGAAGGGTAGGTCATGCCTCACAAACCTTATCGAGTTCTTTGAGAAGGTGACTGAACAGGTAGACGAGGGTAGAGCAGTTGATGTGGTGTATATGGATTTCAGTAAAGCGTTTGATAAGGTTCCCCACGGTCGGTTATTGCAGAAAATACGGAGGCTGGGGATTGAGGGTGATTTAGAGATGTGGATCAGAAATTGGCTAGTTGAAAGAAGACAGAGAGTGGTGGTTGATGGGAAATGTTCAGAATGGAGTTCAGTTACGAGTGGCGTACCACAAGGATCTGTTCTGGGGCGGTTGCTGTTTGCCATTTTTATAAATGACCTAGAGGAGGGCGCAGAAGGATAGGTGAGTAAATTTGCAGACGACACTAAAGTCGGTGGAGTTGTAGACAGTGTGGAAGGATGTTGCAGGTTACAGAGGGACATAGATAAGCTGCAGAGCTGGGCTGAGAGGTGGAAAATGGAGTTTAATGTGGAGAAGTGTGAGGTGATTCACTTTGGAAAGAATAACAGGAATGCGGAATATTTGGCTAATGGTAAAATTCTTGGTAGTATGGATGAGCAGAGGGATCTCGGTGTCCATGTACATAGATCCCTGAAAGTTGTCACCCAGGTTGATAGGGTTGTGAAGAAGGCCTATGGTGTGTTGGCCTTTATTGGTAGACATGATGTGGAGATGCCGGCGTTGGACTGGGGTGAGCACAGTAAGAAGTCTTACAACACCAGGTTAAAGTCCAACAGGTTTGTTTCAAACACGAGCTTTCGGAGCGCAGCTCCTTCCTCAGGTGAATGGCGAGGTATGTTCCAGAAACATTTATATAGACAAAGTCAGAGATGCTGGACAATGCTTGGAATGCGAGCATTTGCAGGTAATCAAATCATTACAGATCCAGGGAGAGGGATAATCACAGGTTAAAGAGGTGTGAATTGTCTCAAGCCAGAACAGTTGGTGGGATTTTGCAAGTCCAGGCCAGATGGTGGGGGGTGGATGTAATGCGACATGAATCCAAGATCCCTGTTGAGGCCGCACTCATGCGTGCGGAACTTAGCTATAAGTTTTTGCTCGGCAATTCTGCGTTGTCGCGTGTCCTGAAGGCCGCCTTGGAGAACGCTTACCTGGAGATCAGAGGCTGAATGCCCTTGACTGCTGAAGTGTTCCCCGACTGGAAGGGAACATTCCTGCCTGGTGATTGTCGCACGATGCCCGTTCATTCGTTGTCGCAGTGTCTGCATGGTCTCGCCAATGTACCACGCTTCGGGACATCCTTTCCTGCAGCGTATGAGGTAGACTACATTGGTCGAGTCGCACGCATATGTGCCGCGTACCTGGTGGGTGGTGTTACCACGTGTAATGGTGGTATCCAAGTCGATGATCTTTTTACTTTATTGGTTGAGGGATTGAGTTCCGGAGCCATGAGGTCATGTTGCAGCTGTACAAAACTCTGGTACGGCCGCATTTGGAGTATTGCGTACAGTTCTGGTCGCCTCATTATAGGAAGGACGTGGAAGCTTTGGAACGGGTGCAGAGGAGATTTACCAGGATGTTGCCTGGTATGGAGGGAAAATCTTATGAGGAAAGGCTGATGGACTTGAGGTTGTTTTCGTTAGAGAGAAGAAGGTTAAGAGGTGACTTAATAGAGGCATACAAAATGATCAGAGGGTTAGATAGGGTGGACAGTGAGAGCCTTCTCCCACGGATGGAGGTGGCTAGCACGAGGGGACATAGCCTTAAATTGAGGGGTAATAGATATAGGACAGAGGTCAGAGGTAGGTTTTTTACGCAAAGAGTGGTGAGGCCGTGGAATGCCCTACCTGCAACAGTAGTGAACTCGCCAACATTGAGGGCATTTAAAAGTTTATTGGATAAGCATATGGATGATAATGGCATAGTGTAGGTTAGATGGCCTTTAGTTTTTGACTTCCCATGTCGGTGCAACATCGTGGGCCGAAGGGCCTGTACTGCGCTGTATCGTTCTATGTTCTATGTTCTATGTGGTTTACCAGCCAGGAATGTGATAGAATAGTGAAATCCAGAAAAAAACAAAGACATAAAGAGACATGGATATAAACCATATGCAAAATTAACATCTCTGATTGGTCCAGAAAATTAATCACCTGGTGCCTATTGGACAGTGTAAAGATTATACCTGAGAATCTAATACAGTGGATCTTTCACACTGAAAATTTACCACCTGCCATATTAAAGTGCTCTCCATGGGGTGGAGGTCATTTAAAAACACCTCCTTCCATATTTATTATCATACCTTTTTGTGAATTTGGTTCAGTCAGCGTGAAACTCCCCATGAGAAAGCTGCTCAGTGACATGAACCCTGCAGCATTGCTACTTAAAAGGCTCGCAGCTTTACACACTCTTTGCCATTTGCCTTTTTGGCTTTGGGTGACATAGACATAGAATTTACTGTGCAGAAGGAGGCCATTTGGCCCATCGAGTCCGCACCGGAAAGACCAACCCACCTAAGCCCACACCTCCACCCTATCCCCTCAACCCAGTAACCCCAACTAATCTTTTTTGAACACTACAGGCAATTTAGCATGGCCAATCCAGCTAACCTGTACATCTTTGGACTGTGGGAGGAAACCGGAGCACCCAGAGGAAACCCACGCAGACACGGGGAGAACGTACCGACTCCGCACAGACAGTGACCCAAGCCGGGAATCGAACGCGGGACGTGAAGTTAAAACTCACCACTATTCTTAGAATTCCTCCTATACCAAAAAAAGGTCGATATTCTAAATGGTGAACAGGGATTCTCACTCCCTGACTCCGATGCAGGCTTCGGTGGGTGCTATTTAAGTCAAACTATATTTTCAAGTTATCCCCCAGTATAACCCATACCTTCACCGAAGAATATTACCTACTTAACCCTTAGTAGCATCGATGTCCTGGGTCCTGCGTTGTTAAGGAAGTAAAGTAGGCTAATAACCACTTTTTCAGGTTAAGTTAAGTTATTTTATTATTATATTTTTTCTTTTAAAAGCTGCAAACACTTTCTTTACAGAAAGGAAAAAAGATCTTGCTTCTGGCTGCTGCTGGTTGGTTGTTTGAGACCTTCAGGCCCACCTTGACACTCAATCTTCTTAAAATCTGGTCTTCTTGAGATGTATTTGCTGGTGAACTCGGTTGCTGTGTCCTGTCCTTCCCATGTACTGAGCTGTGAGAGCTGGCTCTGGCTCTGCTGGCTGTCCCCTTTCTTCAGGTTTATATTCTCTTTCTGAGAGTTATTAAGTTTTAACGACTTTATTGTAAATGGGCTTGTTTCACTTTGATAGTTTAAAAGTATCTTTGATGTAAACATTTTACTACAACTAATTATTCATTTTGGGCATATCGTCTCCTCTCAGATCTGATTAAAAAATGCTTTGGTTTCAATAGTTAACTTTTATTTCTGTGATTTCGAATCGTTTAATTTTCCAATTGTCCCCAGCTCATAACTTTGCCTTTGATTTTGACTTAAATTATGTTTCTCGTAGACAGGTCGTCTCCAATTTTCTTTTAATTGACTTGATGTTCATAGAATTTTACACTTTAGAATTGACACCAAATTCGACTGAGCATCTTCCATCCTTTCCAGCTGTTTACTAAGAGAGTTTATTTCAATTAAGGTGTGAGACTTTGCTTTTAGTTGTATGCTAAAATTTAACTTGGTTATGACTTGAAAGACCTGCCTGTTTTAAACATTCGTCACTTAATGCAATTGAAACTCTCATCCATGCTTTTCCAGATGCTTCCTGAGATAGTTACATTCCATGAAGGTGTGAGCCATTGTTTTAGCTTACCACATGAAACCTATGTGTTTGCTAAACCTTCTTGTGAGCAAGAATCTGCATTTTATAACCCTGCTCTTTGAAGCTGCTATTAAACTTTTGTGGGATCTTTCCCTGTATCCTCTCAAACCAGATATTGCCAGACTTCCATGTTTCAAATGACACATTTTTCTGTATTTTCAAGAACAGATGCTGGAGCTGTGAAGCAACAGTGCTAATCACAATGCTACCGTGCTGACTTGGCTGATCTTCCACATTCTAACTCAGAAATCCAAATTCTGTTGGCAAGTTTTTTTGCTGGAACTGGAATTTTGGTTTTCCTTCAAAATAAATTTATTCACATCAATCTGATGAATTTCGCTTTGGGGTTGTTGGATCAGAGAGCGCAGTGGAATATTAAGAGAGAGAACAGGAGGAGGTGAGAGACAGGCTAGTACCCACTGTGAGAGGTGAGAGCAAGGTGGGTACCCATTGTGAGCTGTGAGTGAAAAGCGGGTACCCACTGTGGGTTTTCAGGGAATACAACTCCTCCCTCCCCTTTACGATGAATGTGATGGGCGGAATTCTCCGCTCCCCACGTGGCGTGGGAGAATCGTGGGAAGGCCTCCCGACATTTTTTATGACCCCTGGCGCCCCCAGCAATTCTCCCCCAACTCCCGCTCAGAAATATCGGCGCTCGCTGTTTTTCACGCCGAATGGCGATTCTCCGAGCCGGATGGGCCGAGCGGCCAGTCCTTCACGCCCGTTTCAACACGCCAGTAATCACACCTGGTCGCTGCATTCGTGAAACGAGCGCCAGATGCCCGTTTGGGGCATCTAGGGGCCCGATTTGGACGGGAGCACCGCGACTGTGCTCGGGAGGGGACAGGCCCGCGATCGGTGCCCACCAATCATTGGGCCAATGTCCAAAACGGACGCACTCTTTCCCCTCCGCCGCCCGGCAAGATCAAGCCGCCACGTCTTGCCAGGCGGCGGTGGAGAAAGACGGCACCGCGCATGCGCGGGATGGTGCCGTCTGCGCGCTGATGTCAGCCGCGCATGCGTGGGTTGGAACCGGCAACCCGCGCATGCGCGGATGACATCAGAAAAGCGCCGTTTCCGTGTCATTTCCGGCGCTGCGAGGTCGCGGCTGGGAACGACGGGGGCCCGCTCCTAGCCCCCTGGGTGGGGGTGAATTAGGTGCGGGGAGTGGACCCCGAGGCTGTCGTGAACCTCGGCCAATTTAACAATGGCCATCCCGATTTTTATCGGGAGCGGAGAATACCGCCCGATATTTTTAAAGGGTAGGCTGACAAAGTACAAACAAGAGCTTTATTGGAAAGGTGTTTACTCCACAGACTG
Source organism: Scyliorhinus canicula (assembly GCF_902713615.1). NCBI lineage: Eukaryota > Metazoa > Chordata > Chondrichthyes > Carcharhiniformes > Scyliorhinidae > Scyliorhinus > Scyliorhinus canicula. The sequence goes on from NC_052156.1 coordinate 169,001,047, forward strand.
TTAGACTAGACTGTCCATTTGCCCATGCAAACAGCCAATGATGTCATTATTACATTATGTGATTGGACTTTTAACGTGACCTTGTTCCAACGAGGAACAAACATGAAATCAAAACATTTTCCTCCCCCTTTACATTAGCAGTTCCTGCAACGAAACTCAATCTAACATTAACAATCAAAATTTATAAGATGAACAATTAATAAGCACACCAGTCAATCAGTTAGATGTGTCTGAGAACATTGATCCCTGTGCGGTGATCGCACTGGAGTTGTGCTCTGAGATGAAACGTTATCATCTTTCTTGCGAATGAGAGAGGATTTAACTCGAATGAAGACAGTACAAACCATGAGGCAAACTGAGCTCAGTCTTTGTTTGTGGGGAAAGGAAAGTCTGATGAAAATGAAGGACTGCAGTGGTTCCGATTATAGGCCAGATTGAAAAATGCAGCAAAGCAGCTGTAACATAAATAGGGAACAGTGTGCTAATCACTAACCTGAAACTCGGCGAGGTGAGGAAAACATTTACAAAAGGAAGGAATGCCCAGTAGGTGGAGCAGGGCACCACAACTATGGAAAATAATTGTCGAGCAATCTGAAGCACAGCCTGCAAATGGAAGGAAAATTATTCAAAGGCAAACCATATACAACTAGTGGAAATACCACAGAAAAGGGTATTTATCCCCCTCGCAGTCCTAAATTGAGTACCTCTTATCCTGAGACTGTGACCCCCCTGTTCTACATCCCCGTCACCTACCCCCCAGCCAGAAGAAGCAACATCCCTGAATTCAGTCTGTCCAAACCTGGCAGAATGTTATACGTTTCAATGAGATCCCCTCTCATTCTTCTGAACTCCAGTGACTACAGGCCCAGGCGATCCAATCTCTCCTCAGACGACCAGCCTGTCACCCCAGGGAACAGTCTGGTGAGGCTTCGCTGCACCCCCTCTGTGGGAAGTTTAATGTTACCACACACTAGGCTGGTGCACGGTCTGTTCCAGCCCCACTTGACCAGGAGTTGCAACACAAGTGAAATTAGATGTTATTTTAAAACACCCAAGGTCCTTGGCTGAGCCAATAAACGGCAGCCACCTGGGTTTGTAACTTTAACACAAGTAACCTTTTATTATGTACATTAATATAATTAAACTGACAGAAAAATCTAACTGACTATCTGATACTCCTTCCCCCCAACCCTTTCTAACTACCCTCATTCTCTACATACACACACACACACACACGCACAGACAAACAATACAGAGGGGAAAGGGTGGTTGATAGGTCAGGAAATATTTATAAAATAAAAGAATAAAGGATCTTTGATGCACAGGGAAGATTTCTAGTTAATCTCTTTCTGAGGTTCAGCTTTCGTTTGGGTACTTCTTCCTTCTAGGCTTGGGATGGTTTTCTCCGGGAAAGTTGACTATTTCTCTGCAGATTCAGGATCATTTCAAGTTTACAGCAAAGGTGTGCCGGGCACTAACTGGTTTTACAACAATACAGGAGTTTTTTCAATGAGAGAGATAGAGAGATTGTTCTTTCTCCTTCCAAGGTCCAATCACTTCTGCCAAGCTCTCTCAGAAAGTATTAATTGGGAAGCAATCCCTGACTGTTGTCAGGCAGAACGCTATCCCTGGCTAACCCACCGGCTGCAAGACAACCAATCGGACAGACTGGTGTTTTCTCCTCTCGAAAACGCAAAGCTGGGAACACAATGTTCTGACCAACTGGCTGCTTCCTCTGCTGAAACACACATTCTGAATAAGGGCCCACGGATCAAAAATAATCTTTAAAAATGGGAACAAAGGAAAAAAACAGGAACTATTGTTACAATTTTCTTTCTTAGATAAAGAGACCAGATAAAGGGGCAGCACGGTGGCACAGTGGTTAGCACTGCTGCCTCACAGCACCATGGACCAAGGTTCAATTCCGGCCTCGAGTCACTGCCTGTGCAGAGTTTGCATGTTCTCCCCGTGTCTGCGTGGGTTTCCTCCGGGTGCTCCGCTTTCCTCCCACAGTCCAAAGGTGTGCAGGTTAAGTGGATTGGCCATGATCAATTGTCCCATTGTGCTCGGAAGGTTAGGTGGGGCTACTGGGTTACGGGGTTAGGTTTGGGCTGTGGGCCTAGGTAGGGTGCTCTTTCCAAGGGCCGGTGCAGACTCGATGAGCTGAATGCACTATAGATATTCTATGATTCGATGAAAACTGCGCACAATTCACCAGGTGTGGTCACACCCAGGTCCTGTCCAGCTGCAGTAAGACATCCCTGCTCCTGTACTCAAGTCCTCTTACAATGAAGGTCACATTTTCCTTCCTAACTGCTTGTTGCACCTGCATGTTTGATTTCAGAGGCTGGTGCACTGAGTTAGTCTCTTTGTTCAGTAACATTTCCCAATCTATCACCATTTAAACAATACTCTGCCATTCTGTTTCGCTGTCCAAAGTGGATAGCTTCACACTTATCCACATTACTGTCACTGATTACTACTCAAGCTGGATTGAAGTAAACAGATTGCACAGAATGAAGGAGGAAGCAGTCATTCAGTTTACTAAAGAGAATTTACGTAACTCTTTGCCGCAGAAGGCTGTGGAGGCCAAATCAACGAGTGCCTTTAAGAAAAGATAGATAGGTTCTTGATTAATAAGTGCATCAGGGGTTATGGGGAGAAGGCAGGAGAATGGGGATGAGAAAAATATTAGTCATGATTGAATGGCAGAGTAGACTTGATGGGTTGAGTGGCCTAATTCTGCTCCTATGTCTTATGGTTTTACATAATATTCTGGTCATTTTGGTGGCAGGCAATGGGCTGCAATTTGCTAAGTAATTATTCAAAATTTGGTGAAAGAATACAGATTAATTCAGGTAACTATCTCACCCCGATAGCCTGAGGCAAATGGAGAAGTGAAGAGAGATGTGAGAACCATCAAGGACTTGATGAAGAAGAATGAAAATCTCAATTTAGTTTCTCTGAGTGACAGAACCTACCCGCTAAAAAATGATTTTTCATCAACAGAGTTGTTGATGGGAAGGAGACTGAAAACACAACTTGAAGATCGACAACAGGAACTAAAACCGATCATTACATTGAACGCCCCAAGAGGGTGGAACAGGCCGAGGAAAATAAATAAATCAGCTTGAAACATGAACTGAAGACAGAGCACAGGACTTATCAGTGCTGAAGCTTGGGAGGCACATGGCAAACATGAGGGAGTTTGAATAAAGGTGCCAGGGGAGGAGGTGAAGGGAGGAATGGGGCAGGCACTTTGTTCTAGGCCTGGGGGAGGAGGAACAGGCCTGGGGGAGGAGGAACAGGCCTGGGGGAGGGGTAACAGGTCTGGGGGAGGGGTAACAGGTCTGGGGGAGGGGGAACAGGTCTGGGGGAGGGGGAACAGGTCTGGGGGAGGGGGAACAGGTGAGGGGGAGGAGGAACAGGTGGGGGAGGGGGAACAGGTGGGGGAGGGGGAACAGGTGAGGGGGAGGGGGAACAGGTGGGGGAGGGGGAACAGGTGAGGGGGAGGGGGAACAGGTGTGGGGGAGGGGTAACAGGCCTGGGGGAGGGGGAACAAGTGTGGGGGAGGGGGAACAGGCCTGGGGGAGGGGGAACAAGTGTGGGGGAGGGGTAACAGGTCTGGGGGAGGGGGAACAGGTCTGGGGGAGGGGGAACAAGTGTGGGGGAGGGGGAACAGACCTGGTGGAGGGGAGGGGGAACAGGCTTGGCGGGGGGAACAGGTCTGGGGGAGGGGGAACAGGCCTGGGGGAGGGGGAACAGGTCTGGGGGAGGGGGAACAAGTGTGGGGAGGGGGAACAGACCTGGTGGAGGGGAGGGGGAACAGGCTTGGCGGGGGTAACAGACCTGGGGGAAGGGTAACAGGCCTGGGGGAGGGGGAACAGGCTTGGCGGGGGTAACAGACCTGGGGAGGGGTAACAGGCCTGGGGGAGGGGTAACAGGCCTGGGGAGGGGTAACAGGCCTGGGGGAGGGGGAACAGGCTTGGTGGGGGTAACAGGTCTGTGGGAGGGGGAACAGGTCTGGGGGAGGGGGAACAGGCCTGGGGGAGGGGGAACAGGCCTGGGGGAGGGGGAACAGGCCTGGGGGAGGGGGAACAGGCCTGGGGGAGGGGGAACAGGTCTGGGGGGGAGGGGGGTCATGTCCGCCGAGGGCTGGGAGCATGGGGGGGAAAGGGGTGGTGGAACATTCCTGCTCTTCCTGGATCACAGATTTCCTGTCAAGATTAAATGTAAATGTTGACCTTTTCCAGTCACTCCACCGGAAGGGGTGTGGCACCATCCAGATTTTCTGAGATTTGATGTTAACATTAGGATTGTGGCCCCGATTTAATCATGGGACCAGGACCCAGCCTTGTTAAATTGTCTCCTTTCTGCCTGGAGGAGCAGTTCTCCCACCCCCAGCTCAGAATGCCCTCCGGCATCTCAATCTCCTTCCATCTTCAAAGCACCTGCAGAGTTACCGAGAGGCATTGGGCCCAAATCAGCCCTTCCTTATTCACAGTCAGGAATGTAGGCTCGTTGGCGAGCCCAGGAGGAACCTGTGGACAGCTCCATTTGCAACTTTACATGAAAAGGATAAGAGATCCGAGGTTAGGGGATCTTCCTTGGCCTCCAAGCTTGCACTGTTCAGCCAATCGGATGCTTGAGTTTGGAGTGGATCCAGCTTTCTCTGCCCCAGAGATAATTATGTGTTTGAAGTTATCTTTTAGCTAATTTTACGTTTTGAGTTATTCTCTTTTTCTTATTTCAGGTTTATTGGCCAGGTACAACAAGTCAAACTGAAGGATGTAGAATGAAAGGCAGAGACTCAATGGTATGTTCTAATAACCTGAGTGATTCTACCAGGTACATTTATTGTACATAAAACAAATAAAGGCTAAAATGTGCAAAAAACTAAACAATTTGATCAATGAAATGTCAATCACCTCCCAAAATATGGAGGGGTTAGTTTGACCAATAAGGACACAAATTATCATAATCTTTGTTTTCATGTCCTCTGTCGTCAGGAGAAGATGTTTTTTATTTGTGGGGAAATGAAGAATCAGAGACATTATGAAGTGATGAAACATTTCACTCGTGATTCCAATCTGTAATTGTTCATCAAACATTAATCCTGTGATATTAGGTATCAGGTACCAGGGCTGTGGGGACAATGAGATCAGTATCCGGTTGATCCACAAATAATTTGCACAGGCAAATGCTGAAAATGTAAATGTTGGAACTGTCTATCGGGATAGATTGGGAGTGGGGGGCAGGGTAGCACTGTGATTAGCACTGTTGCTTCACAGTATGAGGGTCCCAGCTTGGGACACTGTCTGTGCAGAGTCTGCACGTTCTCCCCGTGTCTGCGTGGGTTTCCTCCGGGTGCTCCGGTTTCCTCCCACAAGTCCCGAAAGACATGCTTGTTAGGTAAATTGGACATTGGAAATTCTCCCTCAGTGGACCCGAACAGATGCCGGAATCACTCTGGGATTTTCACCGTAACTTCATTGCAGTGTTAATGTAAGCCTACTTGTGACAATAAATGAATGAAAATCGTTTATTGTCACGAGTAGGCTTCAATTAAGTTACTGTAAAAAGCCCCTAGTCGCCACATTCTGGCGCCTGTCCGGGGAGGCTGGCACAGGAATCGAACCATGCTGCTGGCCTGCTTGGTCTGCTTTAAAAGCCAGTGATTTAGCCCAGTGAGCTAAACCAGCCCAATAAAGATTATTATTATTCAGAATGGGACTAATTGCACTGTGAGCTGTATGACATGGGCTGTATGATGTTGGCTGAGTGATGTGGGCTGATTGATGTGGGCTGTGAGTTCTTCTATTTGCTTATGGAGAAAGTGTGGTGATTGCCCCTTTTAAGGGCAATACAGCAAAGTATGGTGATCCCAGGAGAGGAGTTTTCTTTGGCAAAAGGCATTCCAGAACTATCTGCAGACATGCTGCTGTTCTTGTAGATCCTTGTAAATAAATCATTTGTTGCTCACGAATGAAGTCTCTGAAAGTGCATCATTATATCTGGCAACGAGGATGAATTATCCTAACACTGCCTCTGTCCAATACATGTGAGCATCCTGTTTTCATCAAAGTCTGGGAAAGAAAAATTCTACTGACCAGAAAGCCTCTTTTTGGGTGAAGAGACCTATTTGAGATATTGCCAGATCCTGAATATTGTGGCATCAGAAAACATGGACAGTTACAAGATGGGTGAGCAATGAAGAGAAGACAGCAAGAACAGTGAGCAAAAACCAGAAAAGTACCTGTACTTACATTGTAGGATAGGTGGTGATCCCAGGAGGCTCAATGCATGAAGGAAGCTGAAAGACAGGAACAGAGAAAAACATGTAAAATTGGCCAGCAGAGTCAAAGTTTAAAGAATAAACTTTGAGTACACAAAATAAATAAATTTACCCTGCTGTGCAAGAGCTGCGGCTTTAAGTTTAAAACAATGAATTTAAGTTAAAATAAGAAAAGAATTGCTGCTGTACAGAGAAACTGAAGCACTGTCACTTTAATCTTTGTTTAAGTGGCCAATGGTTGAAGGGATGAGACGTTCCCTGTAACAAAGCGTTGCTGCAAAGTTAAAAAAGAGAAAGCAGTGCTTTTAGTTTAAATGTCCTGAAATGAACTGAAGCAACGTCTCCCACAGCACGGGAAAATCAAAAAGCTAAAGCTAAGTGAGAGGCTCCTGATGTCAGGATCAGAGGAGAGCCTGTGTGGGGCAGATGGCAGCAATCATTGCATTGATCAACTTCAAACAAAAGAAAAGTTCTCAAGCTTTTAAAAAGTTAACAAGTTTGAAAAAACAATGGCCCAAATCAGACCACGAGTGCACAGACCTCTCAATACAAGAGAAATAGAAAAGATGCAGCATGTCAGAAAAACACCAAAGGGAAAGAAACCAGCTCTTCAAACCACCAGAAGAAAGGAAAACTCCAGAGATCACTGAAATGGCCTTCCTTCAGTAAAAGGAGACGTTTTAGAAATTCAAAGATGAGCAGCCAGGTTCATGCCAAAACATCAAAGGCATTGGGGAAAATATCAGGGAGAGAGAAAACCGACAATTGCTCACAGCTGAGTGAAATTCAATAGTGACAGGCTTAACACAACAATACACTTTAAAAAGTAATACATTTAAAGGGGGAACATATTCAAAGCAGCACCATAGAAGAAACAAGTGGAGATGGACAGAAAAAATAGAGAAGACTCCAGGAAGAGGGAAACTCTGAAAAAAAAAATCCATTTGCAACAAAGATCTCAAAGAGGAGGCAATAGAAGACCCCAGAAAGTGGGCAAAAGGGGACCTCAGATAGGCAATGAAATTTTCCAAAAAATCACCAAAAGACAGGAAACAGATGACCCCCAGAGGGAGGACACCAAATGGCCAAATGAAGGGCAAGGAGAGAAATGCAGAATGGAAACAAGTCAACAATTCACCAGAAACAGACTTGGCCAATAGTGAAGCCGAAAGGGTTAAGACAAGTGAAAATGATGGTTCAATCTGTTAAATGTATACACCCTCAGACAAATGCAGAAATTAAAGACTTCAAAAAAACTAGGAATTATTAAACATAAAGAGGAATGAGGAAAAATAATTAAAACTCAAGAGAAGATATTAAAACAGCAAGATGACATGACTGACAGCAGACTTGGAGAGAACAAATTGCAAAAATTTAGAAAATGAAGTTTAAAAAATAAATGAATGAGAGAATAAGCTGAACTCCATGAAAAAGCAACTGGAAAATAAGAACAAGTCCAGTGAAGAATTAAATCAGCAGGAAAATAAGAACTTGAAGGAAGAAGCTTTGAAAAATTAACAGAAGAGGGCAAACAGTGAAATTGGTGCAGAATTCAGACCAAGAACAAAACTTACGCATCAGAACAAGATTGCGGAAATGATCACGCGAATGGAAAGAAACAATATGATAAAATGGTCAATGAAAAAGATTCTGAATTGGAATGCTGGAGAGAGAAGACACTTCAGTAGCAGAAACAGAGAACCACGCCCATTCTTTCACAAGTGATAGAATGAGATGAGGGAAGAACTGTCCAAGATTAAGACTGTTGTATTGTGATGGGAAGTAAAAACTGTGTTGTATTTTCCGAAGTGAGGAATGTTTTTGAAAAAAGAAGGGGATGTGTCGATATGGGGTGCCTGTATACAATGTGATGTAAGTGCTTGGCAGAGCAAAGGGTAACGTGGGGCTGGAGAATGACACCATCCACAGCATGATGCAGCACACCTGCAAGGAACAGCTCCAGGCAAGACCATACTTAGAATTGTACAGTTAAAGCTGACCAATAAAAACATGTTCATGATGAAATACACAAGGCTCAAGATCTCATCAATGAATCATCACCGCTACAAAGTAAAAAAAAAACATATGAAGCACATATGTGCTTCACGGCAGCACGGTAGCATGGTGGTTAGCATAAATGCTTCACAGCTCCAGAGTCCCAGGTTCGATTCCCGGCTGGGTCACTGTCTGTGTGGAGTCTGCACGTTCTCCCCGTGTGTGCGTGGGTTTCCTCCGGGTGCTCCGGTTTCCTCCCACAGTCTAAAGATGTGCGGGTTAGGTGGATTGGCCATGCTAAATTGCCCGTAGTGTCCTAAAAAGTAAGGTTAAGGGGGGGGGGGGGTTGTTGGGTTACGGGTATAGGGTGGATACGTGGGTTTGAGTAGGGTGATCATTGCTCGGCACAACATCGAGGGCCGAAGGGCCTGTTCTGTGCTGTACTGTTCTATGTTCTATGTTCTATAATATGAAACTTCGGCAGTAGAACAAGTTGGATCTCGAGAATGATTGTCTGTAAGGCCAGACCCCTGTCATAGCAGGTGGACATGGAGGGTCAGATTGTTCATAAACCTGTGGACCACTGAAGGAGTAGAGAGATGCTCCAGTGGTCAGTGTTTCCGTCAAGAAATGTTTTTGAACCCATGAACACAGAAGGGGCTGGTTTAGCACAGTGGGTTAAACAGCTGGCTTGTAATGCAGAACAAGACCAGTAGCGCGGGTTCAATTCCCGTACTGGCATCCCCGAACAGGCCCCGGAACATGGTGACTAGGAGCTTTTCACAGAAACTTCATTGAAGCCTACTTGTGACAATAAGCGATTAGTATTATTATTATTATTATTATTAGAAGTACCTGATCGACCTGTTACAGACATATTGATGTCCCCATGGAAGCACATAGTAATGAACTGCCTGTGTCAGTAGAGGTACCGTTATTGCAGTTCCTGTTAATGTCAATCCTGTGGAAGCATCTCACACAACAGAATTACTTAGCTCAACAAGAAATAGAAAACCCCCTCAAAGACTCGATTTATAATAATCCAAATCATGTAGATAATGTTTAGTTTGAATTTAAGACTGAGTAAATTAGTTACTGAAGATTGTACAAAGGAATTAAAGGATGTGGTGACTGTCCCTTTCAGGGCAACACAGCAGAGTAAGGGTCACCTGGCCTGGGTGGCCCAGAGAGGGAAATCACCCCAGAGGGAGGAGTTCTCTGAAGCAAGAGACTTTCCCGAACTAGCTGCAAACATGTTGCTTCTCTTGTAAATTCTTGTAAATAAATTATTTTGTGTTCACTAATGAATTAAAGATAGCTTACAGGTGAAGTTTTGCAATTTAAGAGTTTATTTGGTTTTAATCCAAGTTTTTAAAATTGATCTGTGCTCCCCAAAATATCAGGTTAATGAGATGAAATTTTAAAGCCCAGAGATACTATCTAGAAATTTTTGAAATAGTGTAAAATAGTGAACAAATCATTTTCTTTGCTAATTATTCTCTATTTTAATTCGTAAATGTTGCATTTAATTGTTGTAAACATTCAGTGCTAATTTTATTTAATATGTGGAACTCCGACAATTGTTTACATCACTCGATTTCTTTTGTCGCAGTCAGAATGTGCCAATTTTATCCGTGTTCTTCATTCGTACAATCGGTCTCACCTCCTGGCCTGTGGAACAGGAGCCTTTGATCCAGGCTGTGCCTTTATCAGAGTGGGTCGCTCACCAGAGGTATGAAAATAATGTGCAATGCCACAGTAAATGTGTGAGGAAATGGTGTACTGTGCAGTGTGATGTTACAGATTTACATCTAAAACAACTAAACTACTCAAATATCCAGTTCTGGGCTGAACAATGCTCTGACACGGTGCTGTGGGATATCATTCACGGTAGCTAAACAAAAAAATGGCTTAAAAATGTTCAGAGTTTGTAGGCAATATTTTTGATGGAATTTACAGAGCAAATTAATTATTGTAATATCATATCAATAGTAAAATCACAAATCTCAGGGAGAAATATGTTGAACCAGCAGATTAGAACGTTGGAATTGAATTTACAGGTGGAACACTGATATTCACATAATCACCTGTGGAGTGAGGAATTTCAGAGAATAATTTAAATCTTTGCACTTTGTTAATTACAACATATTATCAGAATTTGTCCCTTTTACGTGTTGATATTGAAATAGATTGCAAAGAAATGATCAAAGAAATTGATTTGTAGATACATTGATGTTGCTTTAAACCTGGAATAAAATTATCCAAAACTTACATCACAGAAGTGTGACTATATTGTACCTTCAGACTTGCTGCACTGTCCATCGTGATAGAGTTTTTGAAGTTAAAGAGTCCCTGGCTGGTCAAAAGATTAGGTGATTTTGAAAACTCCCAACCCAATAACAATCCCTCATCTTCATCCTTCTTGCATCCGTAAAACCTTCTGAATTTTGTTGCTACTTCCTACTCAGAGGATCCAGACATCATTAATGATAATAAAGAGTTTTTCTGGTGTTATGTTTTCTGAAATTAGGCAGAAGTTCTCCGTATTTAATCAATCGCAAAGCTCTGAGAGTTCATAACTCCAAAGATTAACGGTCCTGGAATATGCAGGGTATTTTCTGATTGACAGCATGCAGAAATTGGAGTCCCCCGGGGTCTCTGCTGGGGTCTCAATAGTTTGCAGCACGGTAGCGCAGTGGTTAGCACAGTTGCTTCACAGCTCGAGGGTCCCAGGTTAGATTCCTGGCTTGGTTCACTGTCTGTGCGGAGTCTGCACGTTCTCCCCGTGTGTGCATGAGTTTCGTCTGGGTGCTCCGGTTTCCACTCACAGTCCAAAGATCTGCAGGTTAGGTGGATTGGCCATGCTAAATTGCCTTTAGTGTCCAAAATAGTTTGATGGGGTTACTGGGTTATGGGGATAGGGTGGAGGTGTGGGCTTAGGTAGGGTGCTCTTTCCAAGGGCCGGTGCAGACTCGATTGGCTGAATGGCCTCCTTCTGCACTGTAAATTCTACATTCTATGATATCACCGACTTAGATGAGGGGAGTGAAGGCATGGTAGCTAAATTCGCCGATGATACAAACATTACAGAAACAATCCGATGCTACAATAAATAAAGGAATTTATTTCAAATAGCCGATTGGCAGGACAGAATTTGAGAAATGCTGAAAAAGAGGCTTGCCGTCAAAGCTTTTGGCTTTGCACTCATCAGGGCAGATACAATCTAAAGGAACAACACTTTATACTGTTTGAGAAAAGTGGTGCTGTTTGATGGGACTGGTTAGCTGACTGGTTGAGATGTTGCCATGGTGAAGACGACTTGGAGCTATTGTCCCCCTGCTTTTCTTAATCCAAAAAACGGTGCAATTTCTGGAGCTGTTCCGTTTTACTGCAGAGGACAGGGTTCCCACAGATGAAGATTTGTAGCTCCTCACAGGCATAAATAAGCTGTTTTGGGCGTCTGACTTATATGAATAAACAAACATTCAAAATAGAATCATAGAATTCCTGCAGTGCAGAAGGAGGCCATTTGGCCTATCGAGTCTGGACCTTCCCTGTGACAGTGCACCCTACAAATGCCCACTCCCCTTCCTCATCCTCGTAACCCCATCTTTACTGGTCATCTTTGGACTGTGAGAGGAAACCGGAGCACCCGGAGAGGAAAGCCACGCAGACACGGGGAGAAACTGCAAACTCCGCACAGATAGTGACCCGAGGCCGGAATTGAACCTGGGTCCCTGGTGCTGAAGCAGCAGTGCTAACCATTGAGTGACCATTCCGCCCCGAAAATAGGAGTAGAAGTACAGTAAATAAGTTCATCATATGACATCATTATGATCACCCAGAAGGTATGCCACAGCCCTCTGGAATTTAATGGAATTCTTCTCAGTCTTCCACTTATTCCTCAAAGTGCAAATTTCATGGGGATCCTTCCATTAACGCTTGCCTAAGAAATCCTCCAATTTTATTTAAAGACCACCTGGCTGTGGGCTCTGCAGCTCCTTGTCCTGGTTTTGAACATGCACACTCTATTTTCTTACAGTATGCTCCCACAGCTTTTTTACATCTCATTCAGGGTGAGTCCAGAACCATGGAGCACTGTTCCAAAATTGGAGGTTTCCCTTGTCAGACAGATTAGGATAATTGTTTTCTGAAGGTTGTGCGACTTTGGAACTCTTAGAAGGCAATGGGAGCTGGGTCACTGACTGTTTCTAAGGCAGAGGTAGATTCTTATTCAGCAAAGGATTCAAAGATTATTTGGGGTAGATGTGGAACTCGAAACCAAAACAGATCAGCTATCATCTTATTGAATGGTGGAGCAGACTCGAGGGGCCGAATGGCCTACTTCTGTTCCTATTTCGTATGTTCAGATGTAGAATTACCAGGGTCGAGAAAGTGGAAGCCTTTTGTTATCAGGGACTTTCAGGGCAGTTTTTACTGAATTAAATGTTGTTGTCCAAACAGTGAATTATGAACTTGGAAAAGCTTTTACAGACTGTACTTAGATCCACATCTTAATGAGGATGCGAAATGTGGGCGAGAACATTGACAATATAAATATAAAGCTTTGTGTTGCCCTGTAGCATTACAGTAATTGAAAATCCAAAGTATGGCAATAAGAATTCAATCCGTTTGACTGATGAAGCTTTGGAAATGTAATTTCTTTGATTTATTGAGCCATTACACATTTATCTTCCTTCCCCCAATGTGAAGAATTTATAAGACTAGCTATAATACTCTCTATGTGAGGAAAGAAAATGTATTTACAGTTCTGTAGCATTTAAATTATAACTGCAAACACTCTAACTATGATATTTTAATGTTTCATTATTGAGATTAGCTTTTGAATGATTCTCACATTGTGATAACTTTGTTGTTAGTGTCAAAGGTCAGTGTGGACCCATCAATGGACAAAGGGAAAGATTCATATACATTTTCAAAACTTTGTTTGTGTAACATCTAAACGTGTATTTAACTCAGGACAATGTTGGGAGAAGCTGCGTTTAGTTACTCTGTGGCTTTTAAAAATTAAACAAGTTGCCCATCTGGCGTAGGTATTCTTTAAGCAGAGCCAGACATCTAAAGATCCAGACTCCTTGGCCAGGATTCTTCAAAATGGCGGCTAAATGTTGACGCTGGCGTCAATGGGCCTCTTGGCTCAGCAATTCCGTGTCCCGCCGGAGTGCGCCGCGCAGCTCCTGCTGCCGATACGCGGCCCTGCATTGCCGGCCGTGGGTCCATGCATGCAGGTGGCAGCCGCTTCCGCGCCTGCCCCGCGCAACATGGCGAACACACACAGTGAGCCGGCGGGGAAGAAGGTTGGCCCCCCCAGATCGCACACGCCTGCCAATTGGTGGCCCCGATCGCAAACCCGGAGGCCCCCCCCCCCCCCCCCCCCCCCCCCCCCCCCCCCGCCAGGGATTGATCCCCCGTCCCCCACCAGGACAGCCACCGCAGCTGCGACGCCGAGTTCCTGCCGGGTGGAACCGTACGTGAACCACGCCAGCGGGAACTCGGCCAGTCGACCATGGAGAGGGGCCTTTTTCAATGGCCCCCGACCGGAGACGCATCGATTGCGTGCACACGGTTGCCGGAGGTTTGCTTCCCGGCGTCGAACCCGTTCTCCGCTCCGGCGCCGAGCGCAGAGGCTCAGGGAATCCTGGCCCATCTCACTCTCTCTGGCCGTCCTGAGTTGGTCGAGTACCTGGGCCAGTGGCAAGTTGGAGAATCGGCAGGAGCACAGGAAATTCCCACCACGCCATTCCAACGCCGGGTCGCCGATTCTCCGGTCGCCGGAGAATCGCCGCCAATCGAGCCAGCGCAGTCGCCGTGGCGCCGGTCGAGGGCCGCTGAAATATGCGCCCATGGCGATTCTCGGCAGGCGATGGGCTGAATTCCCACCGAGTTCTGCCGAGACCCGCCGGCGTGGTTGTAACCTGTGAACACCCGGCGGGAGCTCGGACCTGCGGTCGCTGTGGACGTTCTGGTGGGGACGCGGGGGGGATCTGACTCCGGGGGGGGGCGGGCCTCTAGGGGATCCAGGCCCGTGATCGGGGGATCCGAACGGCAGGCGGCCGTGATCTGGAGGGGGCCTACTCCTTCCGCGCGGGCCGCTGTAATGTCCCCGACATGTTGCTCCGCGCTGGCGTGGAGACGGCAGTCACATGCATGCGCCGCTGCAGAGAAGGCCGTCGCACGCATGCACGGACCCGCGCCGGCCGTGCAGGGCTGCCGTTTGGCACCGGAGCAGAGCGCAGCTCTCCGACTGTGCTGACCCCTGAACAGCAGTGAATTGCTGGGCCAGGAGGCCCATTCATGCCGGCGTCAATAATTGGCCGGGATTTCGGAGATTCCTGGCCCATATGTTTATAAGATATAGGAGCAGAATTAGGCCATTTGGCCCATTGAGTCTGCTCCTGGCCTTAACTGTCCTGCCCGTTCGCTATAAGCCTTCAACCCATTTCCAATTAAAAATATCTGTAACTCCTCTTTAAATTTACTCACAGTCCACCATCCGCCGCACTCTGGGGTAGCGAATTCCACATTTGGGAGAAGTAGTTTCTCCTCACCTCTATTTTAAATTTGCTACCTTTTATTCTAAAACTATGACCTCTCATTCTAAAGGTGTTCAAGTGCATGTCACAAAAAGGTCAGTGTGCAGGTACAGCACGTATTTAAGAAGGCTAATGGAATGTTACCCTTTATTCTGAGATGTGGAGATGCCGGCGTTGGACTGGGGTGAGCACAGTAAGAAGTCTTACAACACCTGTGCTGAGGTGACCGTCCTTGATGGAGACGAGTGTGTCCAAGAATGGAACTGAATTTGGAGAATAGTCCATGGTGAGTTTGATGGTGGGATGGAACTTATTGATGTCATCGTGTAGTCGTTTCAGTGATGTCTCGCCGTGACATTCCTCGTCACAATGGATGTCTCGGCACTCTACACCAGCATCCCCCATGACGACGGCATTGCTGCAACAGCCTCAGTCCTCAACACCGACAACTGCCAATCTCCAGATGCAATTCTGCAACTCATCCGTTTCATTCTAGACCACAACGTCTTCACCTTCAACAACAAATTCTTCATCCAGACGCACGGAACAGCCATGGGGACCAAATTTGCACCTCAATATGCCAACATCTTCATGCACAAGTTTGAACAGGACTTCCTCACCACACAGGACTTTCAACCGATGCTATACACCAGATACATCGATGACATTTTTTTCCTTTGGACCCACGGCGAGACATCACTGAAACGACTACACGATGACATCAATAAGTTCCATCCCACCATCAAACTCACCATGGACTATTCTCCAAATTCAGTTCCATTCTTGGACACACTCGTCTCCATCAAGGACGGTCACCTCAGCACCTCGCTTTACCGCAAGCCCACAGATAATCTCACGATGCTCCACTTCTCCAGCTTTCACCCGAAACACATTAAAGAAGCCATCCCCTATGGACAAGCCCTCCGTATACACAGGATCTGCTCAGACAAGGAGGAGCGCAACAGACACCTACAGATGCTGAAAGATGCCCTCGTACGAACGGGATATGGCGCTCGACTCATTGATCGACAGTTCCACCGCGCCACAGCAAAAAACCGCACCGACCTCCTCAGAAGACAAACACGGGACACCACTGACAGAGTACCCTTCGTCGTCCAGTACTTTCCTGGGGCGGAGAAACTATGACATCTTCTTCGCAGCCTCCAACACATCATCAGCGAGGATGGACATCTGGCCAAGGTCATCCCCACACCCCCACTACTGGCCTTCAAACAACCGCGCAACCTCAAACAAACCATTGTTTGCAGCAAATTACCCAGCCTTCAGAACAGCAACCACAACACCACAAAACCCTGCCAGGGTAATCTCTGCAAGACATGCCAGATCATCGACATGGACACCACCATTACACGTGGAAACACCACCCACCAGGTACGCGGCGCATACTCGTGCGACTCGACCAATGTAGTCTACCTCATACGCTGCAGGAAAGGATGTCCCGAAGCGTGGTACATTGGCGAGACCATGCAGACACTGCGACAACGAATAAACGGGCATCGTGCGACTATCAACAGGCAGGACTGTTCCCTTCCAGTTGGGGAACACTTCAGCAGTCAAGGACATTCAGCCTCTGATCTCCGGGTCAGCATTCTACAAGGAGGCCTTCAGGAGACGCGACAACGCAAAATTGCTGAGCAAAAACTTATAGCTAAGTTCCGCACGCATGAATGCGGACTCAACCGGGATCTGGGATTCATGTCGCATTACATTCGGCCCCCACCAACAAGCCTGGACTTGCAGAGGCCTACCGACTGAACTGGCTTGGGACAATTCACACCTCTTTAACCTGGAGTTACCTCTCTCTCTGCATCTTTGATGATTTGATTGCCTGCAGGTGCTCGCATTCCGGGGCATCTCTGACTGTGTCTATATAAACATTTCTGGAACAAGCCTTTCCATTCACCTGAAGAAGGAGCCGTGCTCCGAAAGCTCGTGTTTGAAACAAACCTGTTGGACTTTAACCTGGTGTTGTAAGACTTCTTACTTTATTCTGAGAGGAATTGAACATAAAGATGTTGGGCTGGTTGTCCGTTCCTGTGTCTAAGTGCTGATGCCAACGGAGGATCCGTGGAGCTCCGTGACGGAAGCACCGTGCCACACCCGTGCCAATTCCGGTACCGGTGAGGGGCTGGCACCGGCGGCACGAGAAACACCTACGGAACACACAAAACATGGTGGGAAAATCACCATGTCCATGCTGGACACACGCAGGGCTGACAGGCTGCAGCCACGGGTACAGCGACACTCCCCCGATCGCTCCCAAAAAGCTGGCAGCGATTGCGCTGGACCATGTACCCGTTCACTCCGACCCCAAATCCCACCTCCTGACCATCCCCAATACTCCCCCCCCCCAGCCCTGCAGAAGCCCCCCCAGCCAGCGGCACGGCTGTCAGCGAAGTATGGGGTTGCTGGGCACTGTCTGTACGCCCTCTCGCTCAGCAGCCACCACACCAGGCTCATGACTGTTGAAATCACCCATGGCCTGCGTCGTCGGAGGCAGAGCATCACTTGTGGGCCTAATAACAATGCAAATGCAGTTGCAACTACGGGCGTTGCGCATCGCAATGTTGCCAATTTGGAGGGGGTGGAGCATCGCGACGCTGCGTCAAACCAGCTCCTGCCGCGATTTTGGCGTCGGGCAATGGATAATCCCGCCCGTTATGCTTCAGTCACACGGGAAATTGGTGAGACCAGGGGTGCAATTTAACGGCCTCGTCAGACTCGACTTAGTGCGGGATGAGGCTGTTGAATCCGTGAGATTTGCGAGGCAGAATCCCTCACAGGATTTAACGGAGTGTCACGAGTGTTGGGATCTGGATCCCGCCCTCACTGTTCCCGATCAGCATATGTAAATGAGTCATTAGGCTGATTTAAATATGCGTTCACCAGATTGACCGGCGCCTGGAACCTAACGGCCGCGTCTGGGAGATCTCGCCAGGGCGCCGTTTAGTACTGACATCCACAAACGTGGACCAGTCATAATGGCTCCTGGGACAGTTTCCTCGGGCATTAGAGACTCCCACGTGGCCAGGCACAGGTCAGGTTGGCACCCTGGTGGTGCCACATTGGCACTGCCAGGCAATAGTCAGAGTGGCAGTGCCTGGGTGCCTGGTTAGCATTGCCAGTGATCGGGGGGGGGGCCATACCAGGTGTAGCGTGAGTGAGGGGGTGTTCCCAAGAGCCTCCATGGCGGAATTGATTAGCGAAACCAGACACAATGGCTGTGAGGAGCCTGTCCTGTTGGGCTTGACAGCAGGAAATCTCTCAAAGTGCGGTCTCGAAAGAGAGAAAATCATCAAGGCCCAAACAAATGGCAAAGAGATGCTTGACCTCCGCTAAACATGCCTGAAACTGGACATAGATATTTTCTGAATTACGCCCCTCGTATCGATACAATATTGGTTTCTTATTGAAGGAAGAATGTAAATGCATTGGAGACAGTTCACAGGAGGTTTACTAGATTGATAATTGGAATGAAAAGATTATGAGGAAAGGTTAGATAAACTGAACTTGTTTCCGCTGGAGTTTCTAGGAGTTCGGGGTGAGTTGTTTGAATTATATGAGATCCTGAATGACCTTGGCAAGGTGGACATGGAAAGGATGTTTCCTCTTGTGGGTCAGTCCAGGACGAGGGCACTGTTTCAATTCAGGATCACACTTTTAGGACAGAGATGAGGGGAATTTCTTTCTCCCAGAGTGTTGTGCGACTTTGGAACTCTCTGCCTCAGAAGGTGGCTGAAGCAGGGGTCGCTGAATATTCTTACTGCGGGAAGTAGATGAATTCTTGTGAGGTAACAATAGGGTTGTTCTGGTGGGTGATTTTAACTTTCCCTATATTGACTGGGACACACTTACAAGTGGCATGGATGGAGCAGAATGTGTAAGGAGCATCCAGGATGATTTCTTACATAGATAAATAGAAGATAGGAGCAGGAGGAGGCCTTTTGGCCCTTCGAGCCTGCTCCGCCATTCATCACGATCATGGCTGATCATCTAACTCAATAGCCTAATCCTGCTTTCTCCCCATAGCCTTTGATTCCATTCTCCCCAAGTGCTATATCCAGCTGCCTCTTGAATATATTCAAAGTTTTAGCATCAACTACTTCCTGTGGTAATGTATTCCACAGTCTCACCACTCTTTTGTGTGAAGAAAGGTCTCCTTTTGTCTGTCTGAAATGGTTTACTCTGAATGCTCAGGCTGTGACCCCTGGTTCTGAACACACCCATCATTGGTAACATCTTCCCTGTGTCTACCCTGTCCAGTCCTGTTAGAATTTTATAAGTCTCATTGAGATTCACCCCTCATTCACCCCTCATTCTCCTGAACTCCAGCATGAACAATCCCAACCTCATCAATCTCTCCTCATATGACAGTCCCGCCAATCCTGGAATCAGTCTGGTAAACCTTCGCTGCACTCCCTCGAGAGCAAGAACATCCTTCCTCAGAGAAGGAGACCAGAACTGCACACAATACTCCAGGTGTGGCCTCACCAAGGCCCTGTATAATTGCAGCAACACATCCCTGCTTCTATACTCGAAACCTCTTGCAATGAATGCCAACATACCATTAGCCTTCTTTACCGCCTGCTGCCCCTGCATGCTTACCTCCAGCGACTAGCGCACAAGGACACCCAGGTCCCGCTGCACATTCCCCTCTCCCAATTTACAACCCTTCAGGTAGTAATCTGCCTTCCTGTTTTTGCTTCCAAAATGAATAATCTCACTCTTATCCAAATTATACTGCATCTGCCATTGGCTTGCCCACTCGCCCAACATGTCCAGATCTTGCTGTAGGATCCCTGCATCCCCGTCACAGTTCACCCTCCCACCTAATTTGGTATCATCTGCAAACTTTGAGATGTTACATTTTGTTCCCTCATCCAAATCATTAATATATATTGTGAATAGCTGGGATCCCAGCACCGATCCCTGTGGTACCCCCCTAGTTACTGCCTGCAAATTTGAAAAGGACCCATTAATCCCTACTCTTTGTTTCCTCTCTGCCAACCAGTTTTTTATCCACCTCAATACATTTCGCCCAATCCCATACGCTTTAATTTTGAACAATAATCTCTGATGCGGGACTTTGTCAAGCGCCTTCTGAAAGTCCAGATATACCACATCGACTGGCTCCCCCTTGTCAACTGTACTGGTTACACCTTCAAAGAATTCCAACAGATTTGTCAAGCATGATTTTCCCTTCATAAATCCATGCTGACTCTGACTGATTTTGCACTGCTTTCTAAATGTTCCGCTATAAAGTCCTTGTAAATGGATTCAAGCATTTTCCCCACTACCGATGTTAGGCTTACTGGTCTATAATTCCTTGTTTTCTCTCCACCTCCCTTTTTGAATATTGGAGTGACGTGAGCTACCCTCCAATCTGCAGGGACAGTTCCAGAGTCTATAGAATCCCGGAAGATGACCACCAATGCATCCACTATTTACAGAGCCAACTCCTTAAACACTCTGGGATGCAGATTCTCAGGCCCTGGGGATTTATCTGCCTTCAATCCCATCAATGTTCCCAACACCATTTCTCTACTAATGTTGATCTCTCTCAATTCTTCGCTCTCACTAAACCTTTCATTCTTCATCATTTCTGGTATCTGATTTGTGTTCTCATTTGTGAAGACAGAACCAAAGTATGTATTGAATTGCTGAGCCATTTCTTTGTCCCTTATTATGCATTCCCCTGTTTCTGTCTGTAGGGGGCCTACATTTCTCTTTACCAATTTCTTTCTCTTCACATGTTTGTAGAAACTCTTAGCGTCAGTCTTTATGTTCTCTCCACACTTTCATTCGCCGTACTGTACTTTCCCCTACTTAACCGATCACTTTGTCTTTCTTTGGTGAATTCTAAATTGCTCCCAATCCTCAGACCTATTATTTTTCTTGGCCAATCTGGAAGCTTCTCCCTTGGATCGGATACTATTTCTAATTTCCTTTGTAAGCCATGGATTGGCCCTCTTATTCACCCTTTGCTTTTGTGCCAGACAGGAATGAACAGTTGCTGTAGTTCCCCCATGCGTTCCTTCAATGTTCTCCATTGCCTATCCACTTTAAGTAACTCTCCCCAATCTATCAAGGCCAACTCATGCCTCATATCTTCATAGTTCCCTTTATTAAGATTCAGCACCCTAGTCTCCGAGTCAACTACTTGACTCTCCATCTTGATAAAAAATTCCATCATGTTATGGTCGCTCACCCCCAAGGGGTCTCGTACAGCCAGATTGGCAACGATTCCCTTCTCATTTCACAGTACCCTGTCTAAGACGGCCTGCTCTCTTGTTGGTTCCTCCACATATTGGTCAACAAAACTATCTTGAAACAATATGTAAATAGCCCAACTCGGGAAGGGGCCATATCCGACCTGGTGCTGGGGAATGAACCCGGCCAGGTGATCAAAGTTTCAATCGGAGATCATTTCGGGAACAGTGATCATAATTCTATAAGTTTTAAGCTGCTTATGGAAAAGGACAAGAGTGGTCCTCAGGTGAAGGTGTCAGACTGGGGGAAGGCTAATTACAACAGCATTAGGCAGGATCTGGAGAGTGTTGACTGGACGAGGCTGTTTTTTTTTAAATTTAGAGTACCCAATTTTTTTTTTCCAATTAAGGGGCAATTTAGTGCAGCCAATCCACCTGCCCTGCACATCTTTGGGTTGTGGGGGCGAAACCCACGCAGACACGGGGAGAATGTGCAAACTCCACATGGACAGTGACCCAGAGCCGGGATTCGAACCCGAGTCCTCAGCGCCGTAGGCAGCAATGCTAACCACTGCGCCACCGTGCTGCCCCTGGACGAGGCTGTTTGAGGGAAAATCAACATCCGGCATGTGGGAGGCTTTCAAATGTCAGTTGATTAGAATTCAGGGCCGGCCTGTACCTGTGAGGATGAAAGAGAAGGGTGGAAAGTATAGGGAACCCTGGATAACGAGGGATATTATGAATCTTGTCAAAAAGAACAATGAAGCATTTGTAAGGTCTAAAAGGCTTAGGACAGATGAAGCCCTTGAAAAGTACAAAGCAGGTAGGAAGGAACTTAAAGTAGGAGTTAGGAAGGCTAAAAGGGGTCATGAAATGTCACTGGCAAACAGGATTAAGGAAAATCCGAAGGTGTTTTATACATATGTAAAGAGCAAGATGGTAGCCAGAGAAAGGGTTGGTCCATTTAAGGATATTGGAGGGAATCTATGTATGCAACCAAAGGAAATGGGCGAGATACCAAAGACGACTTGGTGAATGAGTATAGGGCAGCATGTGTAGATAATCTGAGTCAAATTGATATTAATAAAGAGGAAGTGTTGGACATCTTAAAAAGCATTAAAATAGATCAGTCCCCAGGGTCTGATGGGATCTACCCCAGAATACAGAGGGAGACAAGGGAGGAAATTGCTGGGGCCTTGACAGTAATCTTTGTATCCGCATTGGCTACAGGAGAAGTTCCAGAGGACTGGAGAGTAGCCAATGTTGTTCCATTGTTCAGGCCCCGACAATTTCCTCCCTTGTCCCCCTCTGTATTCTGGGGTAGAAGGGCAACAGCAATAATCCAGGAAATTATAGGCCGGTGAGCCTTACGTCAGTGGTAGGGAAACTATTGGGAAAGATTCTGTGAGAAAGGGTTTACTCACATTTGGAATCAAATAGATTTATTAGTGATGGACAGCATGGTTTTGTGAAGGGGAGGTCGTGCCTCACTAATTTGATCGAGTTTTTTGAGCAAGTGACAAAGATGATAGATGAGGGAAAGGCACTAGATGTATACATGGACTTCAGTAAAGCCTTTGACAAGGTGCCTCATGGTAGACTGGTACCAAAGGTGAAGCCACATGGGATCAGAGGAGAGCTGGCAAGTTAGACACAGAACTGGCTTGGGCACAGATGACAGAAAGTAGCAGTAGAAGGTGCTTTTCCGAATGGAAGGCAGTAACAAGCGGCGTTCCACAGGGATCAGTTCTGGGGCTTTTGTTGTTCGTGGTGTACATAAATGATTTTGAAGAAAATGTAGCTGATCTGATCAGCAAGTTCGCAGACGACACAAAAATTGGTGGAGTTGCGGATCGTGAAGAGGATTGTCAGTGGATACAACAGGATATAAACTGGTTGGAGTCTTGGGCAGAGAAATGGCAGATGGAGTTTAATCCGGACAAGTGTGAGGTCATGCACTTTGGAAGGTCCAATGCATATAGGAAATGTCACAGAAAATGGTCGAACTCTTGTGAGTAGTGGCAAGCAGAAAGATCTGGGCATGCATGCCCACCGATCACTGAAAGCGGCAACACATGTGGGAAGGTGGTCAAGAAGGCATACGGCATGCTAGCCTTCATCGGTCGGGGCATTGAAGTTAAAAAGTGGCAAGTTATGTTGCAGCTGTACAGGACCTTAGTTAGGCCTCATTTGGAATATTGTGTACAATTCTGGTCGCCACACTACCAGAAGGATGTGGAGGCTTTGGAGAGGGTACAGAAGCAGTTTACTAGGATGTTGCCTGGTATGGAGGGCATTAGCTATGAGGAGAGGTTAGATAAACTCGGTCTGTTCTCACTGGAATGACGGAGGTTGAGAGGTGACCTGATAGAGGTCTACAAGATTATGAGTGGCATGGACAGAGTGGATAGTCAGGTGCTCCTTCCTAGGGTCGGAGAGTAAAGTGCTAGGGGACATAGGTTTAAAGTGCATGGGGAAAAGTTTAGAACTGATGTGCGAGGCAAGTTTTTTACACAGAGGGCGATAAATATATGGAACGTGCTGCCTGGGGAGGGGGTGGGAGCAGGCACGATAGCGGCATTTAAGGAGCATCTAGACAAATATATGAATAGGGTGGGAATGGAAGGGTACGGACTCCATAAGTGCAGATGGTTTTAGTTTAGGCAGGTACCATGGTTGGCGCAGGATTGGAGGGCCGAAGGGCCTGTTCCTGTGCTGTACTTTTCTTTGTTCTTCTTTGTTCTTTGTAAGGGAATCACAGGTTATTGGATGTAGATAGAAAGGTGGAATTTAAAAACAAACAGATCGCTCATGATCTTATTGAACGGCAGAGCAAGCTGGAGGGGCTGAATGGCCAAATCTTGTCTTTTGCGTGTGTGTTTGTATGTAACATTGAGCATGGTCATCGTGATTACCATTCCATCTTACAATTTATCTTACAAAGCACAAACACATGGAGGTGATAAAGACCCAATCCTAAACTGCTAGACTAAAGCCTGAGCAGTTGATTGTGTCGCATCCAAATTGCCAAGAGGGGTGCCTTTTACAAGTTGTTTCACTTTAAGATAGCGAGGGAGAGTTTACCTGATAATAGGTGTGAAGGTAGATAGACATTGGGTCCAGGAATAGCTTCAATAAGGATGTCCGTCTAGACATTGGAATTTGTTTTTTTTGTGCAGCAACAACATTATTAGGCTGTCTGGATTCCTATTGCAGTAACTTCTATAAACGTAATTACTTCAGTTCATCATGTCACAGCTCTCTGAGTCTCAGGAGAAGTATTCGTTCGAGGAGAGATTTGGCAAGTAGCTTTTCTCTGCTTCGTCCACTGAAATTCACAAAAACATAAATAACCGGTTACTATTAACTTTTGAGGTGATATTTTCCCAGACATTTCGTCAGTTGAATGTAATGTACCCAAAACACACTCAAAACAATAAAGTACCTACTCACGACTAATGAAATACCCACTCCATACCCACTCCTCACAGGAGAAAACTTACCTCACTAAATATCTATAATACCTGCTTATCTAACAACATATTACAAAAAACACTTGGATGCAAAAATGAACAGGGAAAAGCCAGGAAATGGCACTGCATCAAGCATCTAGATTGTCAGTTCAGCTGATACTTGCATCTTATTGAGAAACCAATGAGGAAACGCTTGTTTTATAATAAATATATCTGAAAGTATTAATTCTTATCTAATGGCCCAAAAAGCTGATAAATATCTGATCAAGTTTAATAAATTACAATGAGCAGATTCAGGTCCAGTCCAGTTAGTGCGATGCTGGGTCTGGCAGTGGGGCATAATAATAATAATAATCGCTTATTGTCACAAATAGGTTTCAATGAAGTTACTGTGAAAAGCCCCTAGTCGCCACATTCCAGCGCCTGTTCGGGGAGGCCGGTCCATTAAGGAAGTAGAACCTTTGATTGCAGAGTTGTGAATCTGCAGTAAATTTCCTTCTAGTCTTTACGATACATGAGGCTGAATTTTCACTGCCAGGGCAGATAGCCGGTGTGGGAGGGAGTTGAGCCTGTTGCTCCCTAGATGCAGATTGGAGGCAGTCACGGGATGCCGAGTGGCAGGGTGGGCGGTTTCAAAAGTCCACCTCAGTTCTCTGGGACATTGTTCCCGTTGTTTTGTTTAATATTAGGCCCTCGAGCTTTCACTCCTCATGCCCAACCCACTTCCCATCCCCTATCCATTCCAACTCATGCCAACCCAGTACCCTGCCATGCCACAGCCCCTTGTCATCCCCATGCCAACTTAATGACAACCCATATCCACCCACCCCATGGCCCCTAAAGCCCCCATGTTATCTTAATGTCAACTCGTCTGAATCCATGCCCCCTGCACAACATTTTGTCTTTGTACCTTCCATGCCAACTCACCGAATATCGAACATGCGCAGACCTCAGAAGATACTTTGAGTCAATAAAATAAAGGACTAAATTATTACATCCTTTCCAAAAAACCCTCATTCATGAAAGCCCATTCAAAACTTTATAACCCCTAAAATATTAATTCCCATGTAAAAAAACAAGCATTCATAGCCCCCTATCAAGTGTAGCTAATCCATTAATAACTTTTTTGAGCTGTTAATCAAACTGTGAACATACAATTCCCCTGCTGGGATAATGCAGACCATTAATAATGACATGTTGATAGCTCTCAGGTGATGGGTCAACAAACAATTATTGTAACTGCTGGAACAGATTTTCTTTTAAAACTCTCCCTGACAAAGACGGAGGTTTTTTAATGTTTAAAGGGTTGGAGATTTAAATAAATTCAAAGTTTGACAGATTTTCTCTGTCTATCATGAGCCTTTATATGTCCTCCAAAAAATGTTAACTTGCACAATACTGTGGGTGCATTAATTCCACAAAAATAGTACAAATTCAAAATCTACTAGGCTGCTGCATGTTTTCTGTTTATATCAAACCCTTTAATCCATGGAATTTTCAAATTAAATCTGTAGCTGTTATCTTATTAGCCAATGTGGAGGCTTTGGAGGTTGTGGGGAGGGAGATTTCAGAAATTCTTAGGTCAGGGCCACTCCCCAAAGCGGTACCTCCTCCTAGCAAACTTACCTGTCTTCAGCAAGTGGGCACAGCTCAGAGGCCATCAGGATTCCAGGCCGAGATGGACCAAGTCCACGTTTAAAAACTTGCGCGGTACAATTCTAGCCTCTGCTTTCTGAGTTTGTGCATTTAGCGTGTCTGGAAAGAATAAAAACATCACTGCAGTGCAAGAAAGCTTTCAATCCCTCACCCATGAAACTTGAGGGAAATTCTGCTGATTGAATGTGGGCTGTGCAGCCCACGAAGATACTTAAAAACAAAGGAAAGCACTGAAGAAGAAAAAGTTATTAAACCTACGTTGTATCTTCATTCTAAGCTTCTCTGATTGCTCATCGGGTTTACTCAATGAGTGTCTAAACCATAAATACAAGAAAATGCCACCATCTCCTGTGTTTAATTATCTAATCTCTGTTAGAGTGAGCACAATGGAACCACAGCCTGAGAAGCCAGAATATAATTTATTAAAATTACCATTGTTGTTATATTCAGCTTAAGAGACCATCCTGGGTGAAAAACATGAATATTCCTTATTTGATTCTATTTTTTAATTTCTTGTTATTTTCTACATTTTATATCAGCCGGACATGTCAGTGAATGCTCAGAAATAGAAATTCATGATTTTTCTTCCTTTGCTTGTCAATGCAGCTAACAGATTGTTACAAAATACAGAGGCACAAAATAAGAAAACACAAAACAAACTTTATGGGCAGATTCTCCAATCGCCGATGTCAAAATCATGTTCGGCGATTGTCCGGAGAATCCACGTTTACGGCGGAATCGGGGGCGGCGCTGTTTTTACAATGCTCCGCCCCTTCAAAAATGGCGTACTCTCAGAGTACGCTGCACGCCATCTGGTCGGCCTCAGGATGTCACCTGAGGCCCTCCCCCGATGCTCCACTCCCAACCGGCCGAGTTTACAACGGCGTGGGACACATGGGATCATACCGTTCGGGAACCTCACGTGGCGGCTGCGGACTGTGTCAGCAAGGGGAGGGGGAGCTGTTCCGCTGGCAGAGGTGGCTTCGGTGGGGGCGAGGGGCACTGGTAGTGGCTGGTCCAGGGGTGGCAAAGCTGGCTACAGGGGGGCAGTTTTTGGCAGGCCCGGTCCACGCATGGCCCGTGCCATGTTGTACGGCGTGGCCGCCGCAGCCAAACACCATGCGCATGTGGGACGTGGACCCGGCCATTCTCCGGCTGTATCCGCAGGTATAGCCAGGGGGCTTTACACTGCATGGCTACTAGTCCCCCCACCGGACGGAGGATGGGTGCGGGAGCGGCCCCGACTTCCTGGTCAAAGACCAGATGGATCCTGCGGATATAGCCACAGGATTGGAGAATCCAGCCCTATACTTTGTGCTATTTTCAGAACTGCAAGGGTTAAAGAAGTGCCAAGCGTAGCCACTAGAAGGAGCTACAGTTACACGTATATAATGCAGTGATGCTAAGCCTTGTGGGAGAGTGTGTGCAGAAGTTAGCGAGAGAGAGTTAGAAGTACAAATAGTGTAAGTGAGAGCTGATCATAGTTTATATCAGTATTAAAATTAGCTGTAGATGGGTGTAGTTTAAATGTTAATAATCACCTCTGTATTCTTTCGGAATATGTGTCAAATCAAAATTAGTTGTGTAAATAAATTTGTAGTTTTGTTCAAGTTAAAGCTATTTTGTGGTCTCTGTGAACACTACACCAACCATCCTAAAATAAGCAACACAAAGAACACCACAAACCTTCACTCAGACATGGAGTCAAAACTCCTTCATTGACAGGATTTTAAAAAGCTCTAAACTTGTACGGAGAGACTTTTTCTCAGACCAGTGGAAATATTGGATAAGTTTTAAGAATGGATGTCATGTACATGAGCTAGGTTCATTCAAAGTCACCGAGGATTTATGATCATATCACTCAGTTTTGGGAGTTAGATTCTTTCTGTGAAAGCTGTTAATCTAAATTAAATATTTCCTGCTTAAAGGTGCTGGATATAAATTTACAACTGACAGTCACTATTAGGCTGGCTGTCACATCAAGTATTTTCTGTAAGCGCCATAGTTGTGTCAGAAATGTACCTGTCAAGTTAAATAAATATCCAGAAAAAAAAAGATTAGCAGCTGCAGGGAGAGCATTTGAAAGTGTTTTGCTGATCTTAATGATCGATCTTGCATTCAATTGCTCAAGGCTGATGTGAGTTAGGAGGGTAGGGTACCGCTTACTGCCTTCTCTCTATTTCTTATTGAATTGCTTTCCTGTTCTGTGCTGTTGCCAACGTTTGCGAAGAGCAGTCTACCAGTGGGCAATAATGACTGCTGATGACCACCTCAGCATTCCAGTTTAAATGAAGGAGAGAATCAACTTTTGATAAAGTAGTGCCCCGCCTTGAAAATATTCATGATTGAAGGTTACCATGTGGAGCCTGTACCCGACGGCCCTGCTTCTTGTACTGATCCAGCTCCCAGGGCTTTTTATGCTGTGAGTTGGTCAAATGGCAGAAATTGAAAGCTATCGTGTGGCAGGAGAGAAATAAAAGCTGGAAATACATCAGGCAACAAACCCAGCACAATCCTTCACTCAACAGAATTGTTGACAATAGTACAGTTTGAGAATATATTTAAATTTCACAGTGTTTTTGATTGAAAACAATTCATGTCACAGTCACTTGTAGGTCACAATGTTTACAGATGGTCAAGCCAGTGCAGAACACACTCACTTTGCGGGAGAGATCCTCCAGCCTCCCCGCAGTGTGTTTCTCGATGGAGGGAAGTGGTCCTGGCTATGGTTCTGCTGCTGCCAATGGGGTTTCCCTCACACCACCAGGAAGCCGGCGGTGGGGGTGGGCAGTCAGTGGAACCAGCCGATCCCCTCAGCGTGAAAGCTGGACGATCCACCCCATACTTATTTATCAAGGAAAAAATTCTGCTTGCCAAAAATAGATATATTTATGATGTGCAAACCAATTTTATTTTTGAATGTATTTAAAATAGGTATTTATCACTTGTGAAAAAAATTTTTAATTTAAGAATAGAGACAGTGGGATCTCCCCTCCTGCCGATGGCAACACCCCCCACCCCCACCTCCCCACACCCCCACACCACCCCCATGTTCCCGCCAGCAGAGAGTGAGAAAAATGTAAAAATCTGTGGATATGGAGAGGACATAGAGGGGATATAGAGGAGATTGAATGGAATGATCCTTGGGATAAAGGACCTCAGCTACATGGGGAAACTGGGTTTCTCTTCAGAGAAGGTAACTTTATGGGGAGATTTAATAGAGGCGGTCAAATTCGAGAGAGTGAATGTGGAGAAACAGTTTGCACTGGCACGATGGTGGTTACCAGAGGAAACAGATTGAAAATATCTGAAATATGTCTGCAGAAGATGAGGAGAATTTGAAGACAGTGAGCTGTTGTGATCTGCGATTGTGAATGGTCAGCGGACGCAGATTCAATAATAACTTTCAAAAGTAAATTGGATAAATAGTTGAAGAGGAAAGATTTGCAGGGTTATGGCACCCATCTGACTCCGGGATCGGCAGCTGGAGCGACTGCGTTTGCGACGGCGTCAGTACTTCGCCTCAGGATCAGAGAGTCCCGCCCCACAATCTCCCTCTCCAAGGCTAAGCGGCTGGGAACATACAACATCTTTTATAAATGCTCAAAGTACTTCAGTAAATAATGCCTTTCATTTGTGCATCTTAACAATATAATTAATGCAACATTAACACATGGGGCTGCAGTCAATTGGAAACCAATAGAAAGAATAGACATCAATTAGATTTTTCACTGAGATTTGGAATAAATCATTGAACAGAAAAATATCAATGGGTTTTCACAGTATAAATGGAAAAGAGAATAGATTGAAGCATACAGTCAGCATTTTTCTGTTCCTTCACTGGGCCCCACCATCACGGCCAGGCCTAGTCAGCCAGGCCAGCATTTACTGCCCATCTCTAATTGCCCTTGAACTGAGTGGCTTGCTGTGAACTGGTCAGAGGCAAGCACATTGTTGTGGGCCTGATGTCACACATGCCAGACTAGGTTCAGACAGTAAATGTCATTCCCTGTGATAAAGTGCTGTTGTCCCAATTGACTCTGTGGAAAGACATTTCTGATAAACTGTCCTTTCACTCGGAGACAGTTTGAAATTGTTGACCCCTCATCACTGGCTCTCTAAACATCAGGAGTAACTGAGAGAGTAACTAACTGGTGGTCACTTTGTCAACATTCTTTGTAACATTTTCAGCTGCTGCTTGGACGGAGGTTCCAGAATCATGAGGAGGAGGTGGCGCGCCTTCCCCATTGGGCAGCACGGTAGCACAATGGTTAACATAGTTTCTTCACAGCTCCAGGGTCCCAGGTTCGATTCCCCGCTGGGTCACTGTCTGTGCGGAGTCTGCATGTTCTCCCCGTGTCTGTGTGGGTTTCCTCCGGGTGCTCCAGTTTCGTCCCACAGTCCAAAGACGTGCAGATTAGGTTGATTGGCCATGGTAAATTGCCCTTCGTGTCCAAAAAGGTTAGGAGGGGTTATTGGGTTACGGGGATACGATGGAGGTGTGGGCTTGGGTACGGTGCTCTTTCCAAGGGTCGGTGCAGATTCGATGGGCCAAATTGTCTCCTTCTACACTGTAAATTCTATGGTTGGAAGAGTATCGCCTATTGTATAAAAGATAAACTTAAGACCTCCTCTACCTATTCCTGAAGATGACAATCAGTCCTTCACATTTCTAATGGAGAAACCTCACTCCTAACAAAAGTCCCTCGATAAGATTGGTTTGTCATTTTATATTAATTGAGGATTAAATTACTGCAATGTGGAGAGATGATATCTTGGGATACAAAGAGGCAACCACATTACTGGGAGAGTATTATTGATCCCCAAAGAGTCAGTGGGAAATAGAGGAGCATATATGAAGACAATTTACGGAGGTGTATAAGAATAACAATCGGGTAATTATACTCGGCAATTGGATTTGGTTTATTGTCATGGGTACCGAGGTGTAGTGAAAAGTATTGTTCTGCGTACAGTCCAGGCAGATTATTCCATACATGGATAACAGAGGACATACATAAATACACAATGTACATACATAGACACAGGCATCGGGTGAAGCATATGGAATGTAGTACTACTCAGTGGAGAAGATGTGTGAAGAGAATTGTTCAATGTAGCAAAGCCACTGACGATGGGATTGGCTAAATATCTAAGGAAGGATGTGCTGGCCTTGGAAAGGGTCTAGAGGGGATTCACAAGAATGATCCCTGGAATGAAGAGCTTGTCATATGAGGAACGGTTGAGGACTCTGGTTCTGTACTTGTTGGAGTTTAGAGGGATGAGGGGAGATCTTATTGAAACTTGTAGGATACTGCGAGGCCTGGATAGTGCAGACGTGGAGAGAACGTTTCCACTTGTAGGAAAAACTAGAACCAGAGGACAAAATCTCAGACTAAAGGGACGATCCTTTAAAACAGAGATGAGGAGGAATTTCTTCAGCCAGAGGGTGGTGAATCTGTGGAACTCTTTGCCCGAGAAGGCTGTGGAGGCCAAACCACTGAGTGTCTTTAAGACAGAGATAGATAGGTTCTTGATCAATAAGGGGATCAGGGGTTATTGGACGAAGGCAAGAGAATGGGGATGAGAAAATATCAGCCATGTGCGGAGTCTGCACATTCTCCCCGTGTGTGCGTGGGCTTCCTCTGGGTGCTGTGGTTTCCTCCCACAGTCCAAAGACGTGCAGGTTAGGTGGATTGGCCATGATAAATTGTCCTTAGTGACCAAAAAGGTTACGAGGGGTTATTGGGTTACGGGGATAAGGTGGAAGTGAGAGCTTAAGTGGGTCGATGCAGAGTCAATGGGCCGAATGGCCTCCTTCTGCATTGTATGTTCTATGTTGTATGATTGAATGGTGGAGCAGACTCAATGGGCCAAGTGGCCTAATTCTGCTCCTATATCTTATGGTCTTATAACTAAGCTAGATTTTCAATATTTATATTTCAGTTCCTAATAAGAAATAGCTGTTATTGAGTGGGAAGAGTAAATAATTTATGGGCTTTCTCCCAATTCCCTTTATTTAAGTTGCATGATTAGAAGAATCTGAATCTAATTTTCGGGAACAGTATTCTAAATGATGTCATAGGCAGTATTTCTGTTAACTTCAGTTTACAAACCAATATTTTCCGCAATAATTTTACCAATATAAAAATAGTGTTGCTCAGACCGTATTTTAAATGGAAAGTTACTCGATGGTTTAGGAATTTAAATGCGCAATGAGTTTTTTGGGGGTGGATGATAGGAAACGTGACCCTTAATCCATTCTTTTATCCGTAACCCTTGGTAACCCGAGTTGCGTACAAAATGAATCATAAATCAATCTAATGATTACATTGTGGTGAGAGAATATCATATCAGGGTGAAGCATTGAATAATTTCCAGTTTTAAATGATGGAGCATTATGGAACTCAGCGTTGCTGTTACACTCATTCATCAACAAATAATCAATGGTTTAACCATTGTGACCAGGTCATAGCTACACCAGGTGTGATCACCAAACTCGAATGAACCCAATACCAATTAGAAATTGATCAGTAAAATAGATACTAAATAATCAAAGGATTGAATCATTCATACAGGGTAAATTTACCAAAAGACCTTCAGTGGAGCGATACTATTTCTAGAGGAGTATTTTCAAGTTTATTAGATGTAAAATTTGCTAATGATCTCGTTCAGATATATTTCCATAAATGCATCTCTTTTTCGCACTAATTGTTTCTAAACCCCATCCTCACTGCACTGCAGGTTCTCGCTGCTACACCTTCCTAATCCATGGCTGGCCGCTGCTACACAGGGCAAGGGCAGCAGACCCCTGGGAACCCCACCCGGAGATTCTCCGCCAAGCCACACGCCATTCTGCTAACCACTCACCCCAACAGCGCAGTGGGTGTACCTACACCATAGGGACTGCAGTGGTTCAAGAAGGCAGCTCACCACCACCTTCTCCAGAGCAATTAGGGATGGGCAACAAACGCTGGCCTAACCAACAAAGCCCACAACCTGTGAATTCATTTTTTTAAATCTTGCCCTGGTTCACGGTCATGGATGGACAGGCCTCGACACAGCTTAATTTCTTTGTTGAGCAGTAACTCTACAGTCAGCGTTATGAAGTGAAAAGGCCTCAACTGATTTCGATGACAAAGTAGATTTGATTTGAAGCTGATATTGATCTGATCCCTCTGTTTTTCAGCGAGATGTTCATTAACCTGCTGTTTATAGAAGTTTTGTGCAATATCTGCCAGAAAGTCCAAGTGTAAATATGTTAATTCAGCTCCAATGTTCTCATCAAAATCAAAGTGGTTCTTAAATACCCTGTGAAATGACCTAGTCACTCCGTTATATCAAATCACCACCAAAATGTTGAAAAGGAATAAAACTAAACAGACCAGCCGACATGAGAAATGATAATGGCAAACCCAGCCCTGCCGACTCTTCAAATTCTTCCTGACTAACATCTGGGGGCTTGTGCCAAAGCTGGGAGAGCTGTCTCACAGACTAGTCAAACAACAGCCTGACATAGTCACACTCACAGAATCATACCTTACAGACAGTGACCCAGACACCACTATCACCATTCCTGGGTATGTCCTGTCTCACCGGCAGCACAGACCCAGCAGAGCTGGCCGGGGGCACAGTGGGATACAGTCAGGAGGGAGTTGCCCTGGGAGTCCTCAACATCGACTCTGGAGCCCATGAAGTCTCATGGCTTCAGGTTTAACATGGGCAAGAAATGTCCTGCTCAGCACCACCTATTGCCCGCCCCCCTCCCCACCCCCCGCTCAGGTGATAAATTAGTACTCCTCCATGCTGAACCCTACGTGGAAGGAACACTGAGAACAGCACGGGTGTAGAATGCACTCTGGGTGTTGGATTTCAAAGTCCATCGCCAAGAGTAACTGACCAGGTCCTGAAGAGCAGCTACTGGACTGGACCTACAGCAGATGGTGAGGGAAAGGCCAAGAATAAAGAGATGTACTTGACCTCATCAGAGCCAATCCACCTGTGGCAGACGCATCACCATGGTATGAGTGAGTTCTGTACAATGCGTGTGGTGAGGGAGTCCTGACCTCACAAGGAGGACACCTCCATGTGAAGGCTAAATGGGCCAGAATCCGGAAATGGAACAGATTCAAGAAATGGAACAGATGCAGGAAATGGGACAGATTGCAGACAAGCAAGCCTGAGGTGCTGTGAGTCTTCAGCAGTAGCAGAATTGATCTTGACCACAATCTGCAACCTCATGGTCCGGCATATCCCACACTCGATTCCTATCATGCCAGAGAATCAACCCCGGTTCAGTGAAAAGTGCAGAACAGAAGCATCATGATCAGCACTGGGAGGAACACTGGGAGCAGCGCCAATCCGGAGCATCACCGATCCGGAGCATCACCGACCCGGAGCAACACCAACCCGGAGCAGCACCGACCCGGAGCAGCACCAACCCAGAGCATCACCGAGCGGGAGCATCACCGACCGGAGCAGCACCGACCCGGAGCAGCACCGACCGGGAGCAACACTGACCCGGAGCAACACCAACCCGGCAGCACCGACCCGGAGCACCGACCCGGAGCAACACCGACCCGGAGCAACACTGACCCGGAGCAGAACCAACCCGGCAGCACCGACCCGGAGCAACACCGACCCGGAGCAACACCGACCCGGAGCACCGACCCAGAGCATCACCGACCCAGAGCATCACCGAGCGGGAGCATCACCGACCGGAGCAGCACCGACCCGGAGCAGCACCGACCCGGAGCATCACCGACCCGGAGCAGCACCGACCCGGAGCATCACCGACCGGGAGCATCACCGACCCGGAGCATCACCGACCGGGAGCAGCTCCGACCCGGAGCAGCACCGACCCGGAGCAACACTGACCCGGAGCAACACTGACCCGGAGCAACACTGACCCGGAGCATCACCGACCGGGAGCATCACCGAGCGGGAGCAGCTCCGACCCGGAGCAGCACCGACCCGGAGCAACACTGACCCGGAGCAACACCAACCCGGCAGCACCGACCCGGAGCAGCACCAACCCGGCAGCACCGACCCGGAGCAACACCGACCGGGAGCATCACCGACCGGGAGCAGCACCGACCCGGAGCATCACCGACCCGGAGCATCACCGACCCGGAGCATCACCGACCCGGAGCATCACCGACCCGGAGCAGCACCGACCCGGAGCAACACGGACCCGGAGCAACACTGACCCGGAGCAACACTGACCCGGAGCATCACCGACCGGGAGCATCACCGAGCGGGAGCAGCTCCGACCCGGAGCAGCACCGACCCGGAGCAACACTGACCCGGAGCAACACCAACCCGGCAGCACCGACCCGGAGCAGCACCAACCCGGCAGCACCGACCCGGAGCAACACCGACCGGGAGCATCACCGACCGGGAGCAGCACCGACCCGGAGCATCACCGACCCGGAGCATCACCGACCCGGAGCATCACCGACCCGGAGCATCACCGACCCGGAGCAGCACCGACCCGGAGCAACACGGACCCGGAGCAACACGGACCCGGAGCATCACCGACCCGGAGCATCACTGACCCGGAGCAACACTGACCCGGAGCAACACCGACCCGGAGCATCACCGACCCGGAGCACCGACCCGGAGCAACACCGACCCGGAGCAACACCGACCCGGAGCATCACCGACCCGGAGCATCACCGACCCGGAGCATCACCGACCCGGAGCATCACCGACCCGGAGCAACACCGACCCGGAGCAACACCGACCCGGAGCATCACCGACCCGGAGCAGCTCCGACCCGGAGCAACACCGACCCGGAGCATCACCGACCCGGAGCAGCTCCGACCCGGAGCAACACCGACCCGGAGCAACACCGACCCGGAGCAACACTGACCCGGAGCAACACTGACCTGGAGCAACACCGACCCGGAATATCACCGACCGGGAGCATCACCGACCCGGAGCAACACCGACCCGGAGCAACACCGACCCGGAGCAACACCGACCCGGAATATCACCGACCCGGAATATCACCGACCCGGAGCAGCTCCGACCCGGAGCAACACCGACCCGGAGCATCACCGACCCGGAGCATCACCGACCCGGAGCATCACTGGGAATAAAATGCCAACCTGGTAAAGCTGCAACACAAGAACAACATCAATGCTGAACATTAGAAGCAGAGAATGGCAGACAGAACTAATTCTTCCAGGATCAAAGTTCTGAAAACCTGCCCCATGCAATCAAAACAGTGAAGGATAATTAAACAATTAACCACTGGGCAAATCTCAACAAATATCCCCGACAATGATGGGGAGCCCAGAATGTCAGGGGCTGAATCTGTTTTCTGTCAGAACCCAGCAGATGATCCATCGCAGCCTCAGCAAACGGAAAAGATGCCCGAACATTGAGTTTAAAAAGTTGCTGCTCCTTTCAAACAGGAAGAAATGATGGACAGATGTTTTCTCAATGATGCAATTATACAAATGGTGAATTCAAATTCCTCCCTTGGCTGTTTTAATACTGACATTCAATCCATCTATCTTAATCAGCTGAAATAGCAGATAGCTGTTTAATAAAGCACCTTACACACTTGTATAATTACATAACATCAACCTCTCCCCTATTTTGTCATTTTCAAATACTGTATCAATATAAGGCAACAAATATTAATGTAGAACATAGAACACTACAGCGCAGTACGGGCCCTTGGGCCCTCGATGTTGCGCCGACCTGTGAAACCATCTGAAGCCTATCTGACCTACACTATTCCATTTTCATCCATATGTCTATCCAGTGACCACTTAAATGCCCTTAAAGTTGGCGAGTCTACTACTGTTGCAGGCAGGGCGTTCCACCCCCCTACTACTCTCTGAGTAAAGAAACTGCCTCTGACATCTGTCCTTTATCTATCACCCCTCAATTTAAAGCTATGTCCCCTCGTGTTGGTCATCACCATCCGAGGAAAAAGACTCTCACTGTCCACCCAATCTAACCCTCTGACTATCTTTATATGTCTCTATTAAGTCACCTCTCAGCCTTCTCCTCTCTAACGAAAACAACCTCAAGTCCCTGAGCCTTTCCTCGTAAGACCTTCCCTCCATACCAGGCAACATCCTAGTAAATCTCCTCTGAACCCTTTCCAAAGCTTCCACATCCTTCCTATAATGTGGTGACCAGAACTGCACGCAGTACTCCAGGTGCGGCCGCACCAGAGTTATGTACAGCTGCAGCATGACCTTGTGGCTCCGAAACTCAATCCCCCTGCTGATAAAGGCTAGCACACCATATGCCTTCTTAACAGCCCTATTAACCTGGGTGGCAACTTTCAGGGATTTATGTACCTGGATGCCGAGATCTCTCTGTTCACCTACACTACCAAGAATCTTGCCATTAGCCCAGTACTCTGCATTCCTGTTACTCCTTCCAAAGTGAACCACCTCACACTTTTCCGCATTAAACTCCATCTGTCACCTCTCAGCCCAGCTCTGCAGCTTATCTATGTCCCTCTTTATCCTATAACATCCTTCAGCACTATCCACAACTCCACCGACCTTCGTGTCATCTGCAAATTTACTAACCCATCCTTCTGCACCCTCTTCCAGGTCATTTATAAAAATGACAAACAGCAGTGGCCCCAAAACAGATCCTTGCGGTACACCACTAGTAACTGAACTCCAGGATGAACATTTGCCATCAACCACCACCCTCTGTCTTCTTTCAGCTAGCCAATTACTGATCCAAACCGCTAAATCACCTTCAATTCCATACTTCCTTATTTTCTGCAATAGCCTACCGTGGGGAACCTTATCAAACGCCTTACTGAAATCCATATACACCACATCAACCGCTTTACCCTGATCCACCTGTTTGGTCACCTTCTCAAAAAACTCAATAAGGTTTGTGAGGCATGACCTACCCTTCACAAAACCATGTTGAGTATCGCTAATCAACTTGTTCTTTTCAAGATGATTATAAACCCTATCTCTTATAACCTTTTCCAACATTTTACCCACAACCGAAGTAAGGCTCACAGGTCTATAATTACCAGGGTTGTCTCTACTCCCCTTCTTGAACAAGGGGACAACATTTGCTATCCTCACAACATTTGCTATCCTCTAATGTTCATAAGATTCTGAAAGATCATTTGAGTGAAAGTCTTAAACATCAGCAACTATTAACCACATTGTTCTACTTAAAGACGCCTTGGAGGGCAGCACGGTGGCCTAGTGGTTAGCATGACCGCCTCACGGCGCTGAGGTCCCAGGTTCGATCCCGGCTCTGGGTCACTGTCTGTGTGGAGTTTGCACATTCTCCCCGTGTCTGCGTGGGTTTCGCCCCCACAACCCAAAAATGTGCAGAGTAGGTGGATTGGCCATGCTAAATTGCCCCTTAATTGGAAAAAATAATTGGGTAATCTAAATTTAAAAAAAAAAGACGCCTTGGAAATAAATGGACATTTCTGCGGCTTTTATTTGCTTCAATATAGTTCCTAAGATTCAGCACTAAAAAATCCCGAAGAATCATCTTTGCAAATGCTGCTTTATAAAAACATGTGGGAGGTAAATCCTTCCTTTCCAGCCTAGGCAGCTGGGTAATGCAGGAATAAATCACTGATTATCCTTGGAAAGGTATTATCAACATGAAATGAGTGAGTATTCTATCAGCAAAGCCTTTGAAGAATATCCCAACCTGAGTTATTGGGTTAGGAATGATTAAATACTGTCATTAACCTTCCCCTTTAGTGGTTCCACTGTGGATAACTTTCAGTTACATGAGAAATTCTGACCTAGCCCGGCATATATTTTAACTAAAACAGCCGAAACTATTGCAGGAAAGAAAAGCAGCTTCACCCATTCAGTGGCACCTTGGTTTGTCAGTGAAATCATTTGGTGAAAGGTGTTTGGAAAAGGAATATCAAAATATTAATTTGGTATTTGTGTCAATTGATGTGGTTGATAGAAATGTTTGACAGGTTAATTATACTGAATAAATTGGGTCCGTACACTTCGACGTTTAGAAGCAAGCAGAGGTGATCTCATTAAAACAGTAAAGGTTCTGAAAGGGTTTGGGAGATCATAGAATTTACAGTGCAGAAGGAGGCCATTCGGCCCATCGAGTCTGCACCGGCTCTTGGAAAGAGCACGCTACCCAAGGTCAACACCTCCACCCTATCCCCATAACCCAGTAACCCCACCCAACACTAAGGGCAATTTTGGACACTAAGGGCAATTTAGCATGGCCAATCCACCTAACCTGCACATCTTTGGACTGTGGGAGGAAACCGGAACACCCGGAGGAAACCCACACACACACGGGGAGGATGTGCAGACTCCACACAGACAGTGACCCAAGCCGGAATCGAACCTGAGACCCTGGAGCTGTGAAGCAATTGTGCTAACCACAATGCTACCATGCTGCCCTAAAGGGCAGCAGGATAGATAGTGAGATGGTGTTACCCCAGCTGGGGGAGGGGGGGCGGCCCAGCCTCAGGATAAAGGGTCGGCCATTTAGAACTGGGATGAGGGAGAAGACTTCCTCGAAGAATAGTGAATCTTTGGAATTCTCTATCCCAGAGAGTTGAAGACTCTCCATCATTTAAGGCTGCGATAGACAGAGTTTTGATCTCCGGAGGAGTCTTAGA
Organism: Scyliorhinus canicula; assembly: GCF_902713615.1. Lineage (NCBI taxonomy): Eukaryota > Metazoa > Chordata > Chondrichthyes > Carcharhiniformes > Scyliorhinidae > Scyliorhinus > Scyliorhinus canicula. The sequence goes on from NC_052156.1 coordinate 169,040,871, forward strand.
TCAACCACAATCATATTGAATAATGGTGTAGGCTCAATATTGTCTACCCCGATCCTGTTTCTTAAGTTTTACATTCTTAAATAGAAAGTTAGGTGGGAATGTGCGTTGTGAGGAAGGTGTAAAGGGGCTACAGGAGGATTTGGACAGACTTAGTCAGTGGGCAGGAACATGGCAGATGGAATATAATGTGGAAAAATGTGAGGTAATTCACTTTGGTAGAAGGAATATATGTGCAGCGTATTTCTTAAATGGTAAGAAATTAGAAAGTGTGGGTGTACAAAGGGACCTGGGTGTCCTTGTCCAAAAGCCATGCAGGTGCAAGAATATTAATATTCATGCATATTTGGAATGTTAATGGAATGTTCGCTTTTTTGCTGGAGGATTTGAGTGCAGGAGTAGTGAGGTTTTGCTTCAATTGTTTAGGGGCTTGGTTAGACTGCAGCTGGAGTACTGTGTGATGTTTTAGTCCCCTCACTTCAGAAAGGATAAAAAATAAAACATATCGATTCATACTCCAGCCCTGTCTTCTAACCAACAAGTATTCTGATCACTCCAACTCTGAGACACACATTCCCTGGGACATCACAACCAGTCAAACTGTCTCAGTTGTCGCCACTGAATGGATTTTTCACCTTAACGTCCAGCTTTCCACCCAGATCAATATATCCAGATTAATGTATATTCCTTTCACTTGTTCTTGAGCTGAAATCTTTTCCCCAGTGGATAAAGCTTTAAAAAATGTGACAATCTGGCTAAGTTTCTGTTTTGCCCACATGGCATGCTGCAGATTCACACACCCACAACAAAGATTTTCTGCCCATTAATTTTAATGATTAGAAAGTTAGGAGTTGAGAGATTATAATTATTACTTTATACTTTCTCCCGGCAGTCGATGGCAGCACAATAGAGATGTTCTGCCGAGGAGTTCCTCGCTGGCAACTCTGTCTGTACATTTCATTTCATTATAATCAGCTGTTTATTGAAGTACATTTTTTATATTTCCAGGGCCGAATCTTCAAGTTAGAATCTGAACAGGTTGATTATGGACGGAACAAATGTCCCTTTGACCCCAGCAAATCATGTGCCTCTACTTTGGTCGGTAAGTACATATCTCAAAAGCAGTGATGGGTCTCCGGTTTCAGTTGCCAAACATAATTTAAACTAGTTTAAAATAAAAAATTTGAATTCACCCCAAGAGAAAGAGACTCTGAAATAATTTCCCAAGAAAGACTACTGAAATGGGAATCAAGGAGTGAATGGGAATCCTTTTTTAGGAAGGATGTGGAAGCTTTGGAAAAGGTGCAGATTTACCAGGATGTTGCCTGGAATGGAGAGTAGGACTTACGAGGAAAGGTTGAGGGTGCTAGGCCTTTTCTCATTAGAACGGAGAAGGATGAGGGGCGACTTGATAGAGGTTTATAAGATGATCAGGGGAATAGATAGAGTAGACAGTCAGAGGCTTTTTCCCTGTGTGGAACAAGCCATTACAAGGGGACATAAATTTAAGGTAAATGGTGGAAGATATAGGGGGAATGTCAGAGGTAGGTTCTTTACCAAAGAGTAGTGGGGACATGGAATGCACTGCCTGTGGAAGTAGTTGAGTCGGAAACATTAGGGACCTTCAAGCGGCTCTTGGATAGGTACATGGATTACGGTAGAATGATGGAGTGTAGATTAATTTCTTCTTAAGGGCAGCACGGTAGCATTGTGGATAGCACAATTGCTTCACAGCTCCAGGGTCCCAGGTTCAATTCCCGGCTTGGGTCACTGTCTGCGTGGAGTCTGCACATCCTCCCCGTGTGTGCGTGGGTTTCCTCCGGGTGCTCCGGTTTCCTCCCACAGTCCAAAGATGTACAGGTTGGGTGGATTGGCCGTGATAAATTGCCCTTAGTGTCCAAAATTCCATGATAATCTATGATTAACCGAGGACAAAAGTTCGGCACAACATCGTGGGCCGAAGGGCCTGTTCTGTGCTGTATTTCTCTATGTTCTATGTTAAGGAATGGGAGGGGGGTGGTGATGGTGGGGGAGGGGGTGGTGGTGGGGAGGGGGTGGTGGTGGTGGTGGTGGTGGTGGGGAGGGGGGTGGCAGGGGGATAGGGGGTGGTGGGGGATGGGGTGTGGTGAGGGATGGGGGGTCGGAGCAGGGAGAGTGGGGGTGGTGGTGGCGGTTGAGGGGGTGGTGGTGGTGGTGGTGGGGGTGGGGGTGGTGGGGAGGGAGGGTGGTGGTGGTTGGGGAGGGGGGTGGCGGATGAGGAGGTAATGGTGCGGAAGAGGGGGTGCTGGGGGAGGGGGAGTGGTGGGGGGGATAGGGGGTGGTTGGGGATGGGGGGTTGGAGCAAGGAGAGTGGGTGCTGGGGGAGGAGGGGTGGTGGTGGGGGGGGGATGGGGGTAATGGCGGGGAGGTGGTGGTGGGGGGGGGATGGGGGTAATGGCGGGGAGGGGGTGGTGGGGGATCGGGGGTGTTGGGGAGGGGGTTGTGTTGGGGGAGGGGGTGTTGGGCTAGGGGTGTTGGGGGAGGGAGGTGTGGGGGAGGTGTGGTGGCGGGGGATGGGGTCATGGCGGGGAAGGGGGTGTTGGGGAGGGGGTGGTGGGGGAAGGGGGTGTTGTGGTGGAGGTGGTGGGGGGTGGTGCGGGGGGAGGGGGGGTGGGGGAGGGAGGAGGGTGGTGGGGGAGGTGTTGGGGGTGTTTGGTGAGGGGGGTGTTGGGTAGGAGGGGGTGTTGGGAGAGGAGGAGGGTGTTGGGGGAGGGGGTGGTGGTGGGGGAGGGGGAGGGGGGTGTTGAGGGAGGGGGAGGGGGGTGTTGAGGGAGGGGGAGGGGGGTGTTGAGGGAGGGGGAGGGGGGTGTTGAGGGAGGGGGTGGTGGTGGGGGGGTGTGGGGGATGGGGGTAATGGCGGGGAGGGGGGTGCTGCGGGAGGGGGTGGTGGGGGATAGGGGTGTTGGGGGAGGGGGGTGTGGTGGCGGGGGATGGGGTAATGGTGGGGGAGGGGGTGTTGGGGGAGGGGTGGTGGGGGATAGGGGTATTATGGGAGGGGGGTATTGTGGGTGGTGGTGGGGCTGGGGGAGGGGGGGTGGGGGTGGGTGCTGGGGGAGGGGGTGGTGGTGGGGCTGGGGGGGGTGGGTGCTGGGGGAGGGGGGGGTGGGGGTGGGTGCTGGGGGAGGGGGGGTGGGTGCTGGGGGAGGGGGTGGTGGTGGGGCTGGGGGAGGGGGGGTGCTGGGGGAGGAAGGGGTGTTGGGGGAGGGGGTGGTGGGGGGCTGGGGGAGGGGGGGTGGGTGCTGGGGGAGGGGGGGGGTATTGTGGGAGGGGGTGGTGGTGGGGCTGGGGGAGGGGGGGTGGGGGTTGGGGCTGGGGGAGGGGGGGTGGGGGTGGGTGCTGGGGGAGGGGGTGGTGGTGGGGCTGGGGGGGGGGGGGGTGGCTGACAGTGGTAGGGTTCCCCCACCCAAACAGCCTCCGCAGTCTCAGACCTCAGCTCTCGGGTGGATTAAACTCCACTCTGAGACTGTCAGGGTCAATACTGAACCAGGTTTTTGACAATCTGATCGCTTCATGATCACTTTTATGAACATATAAATTCGGAGCAGGAGGAGGTCACTGAGACCCATGAATCTGCTCCCCCATCAATAATATCACAGCTGATCTGGTTGTCTGCCAAGAATCGTTATTGACAGATTTTTAAAAAATATTTTCAAAACGGGACTAAAATTCTGGGACTGTCAAGTTAAACTTTAAACTCACATTTCCTGCATTCGTGGTCAAGGCCACGGTGAGATCAACCTCTACAATGTATTTAAATTAAGGGTTATGGTGGGAGGGGATTTGAGGCTTAATCCTAAATATATCCTCGCCCCATTTTACTGTCAAATACAATTTTCATCCTATAACTTGTTTCTGTTCCAATTGGGGTGTTTCCTACCCTCGGAATCGATGTCAGTGCAGCAAGCAGTTAGTCACACTTAAACTGTTTGGATTTTCTGAATCATGTCAGTTGGGTTCTTCCCATATTCCAGCAAAATAACAATTTTATCTCGATTTGACATCTCCCTTTCATCACATTAAGGGTGTGGATGTGTTGGTGTGTGGGCAGTATGTGGCCACACTGGTTTGTGGCTCTGCTGGTGCGTGCGTTGGAGTATGTGGGGGAATGTATTTGGTGTGTGTGTGTGTGGGCGGGGATGGCGCTGTGTGGGTGTGTGTATATGGGTGTTATTGTGTGTGTGATTGTGTGCATGATGGTGTGTGGATGCGTAGGGGGTGGTGTGGGTGTGTGCGTATGCGTGTGAGTGTGGGGGATATGTGTGTGGGGGGGAGGGTGTGGGTGTGTGGGGGTGTATGTGGGGGGGTATGTGTGTGTGTGTGTGTGTGTGTGTGTGTGTGGGGGGGGGTGGGGGGGGTATGTGTGTGTGTGTGTGTGTGTGGGGGGGGGTGTGGGCGGGGGTGGCGCTGTGTGGGTGTGTGTGGATGTGTGTGGGTGCGTAGGGGGTGGTGTGGGTGTGTGCGTATGCGTGTGCATGTGGGGGGGGGGTTGTGTGTGACTTTCACTGTAAAACATTAGCAGTTTCTCACTCAGAGTGAGGATTTCAGTTCTGTTTTGCTCAACTTTGATGTAAATAATCAACCAACTGCGTTTTCTCAGCAGTGACGAGGTTATCAAAGGATTGCCGCGCCATGACTCTGCCAACTCAATTTGAAGTCTTGCCGGGGTGAACAAGCTCCCGCCCTGCTCCAACCCCCCCCCCCCGCGCCCCCCGCCCCACCCGCCAATCCACCCCTTATTTACAGAAGACTTTGCAGGACTGGGTTTTAGAGACCAGGGGACTGGATTCTCTGATTTCGAGGCTGTGCCCGAAGGAAGTGTCTAGTTTTACAATGAAACAGTCTACGCCGCCCCTGCACTGATGCTCTGCCCCGGTAGGGGGTTAGCAGCCGCTCCATATAAAGCCCGGAGATCTGTAGATCTGGATGGAGAGTGCACATGCGCACGGCGGCGACCTGCGTCCACCACGCCATACAACATGGCGCCGGCCGTGCGTGGACCCGGGCTGCCAGATATTGCCCCCCTGTAATCCCCCATGGACCACCCCCCATCAGTCCCCCCAGCCCACACCGAAGCCCCCCTGCCAACGGAACGGCTCTCCCCCGCCCGACTGTGGTGGGGTTGGATACAGCCCACAGCCGCCACGCGAGGTCCCCATAAACTGAGAGCACAGGCGCCCCATGCCATCGGGAAGTCGGCCCATCGGGGGCGGAGAATTGGGGCGGGCCTCAGGTGATGCGCTGAGGCCATTCTAACAGCTCACGGCGTACTCAGTGATAATGTTGTTTTAGAGGTGGCGGAGCTTCTGAAAGACGGCGCCAACCCCAATTTCAGCGCAAAAACGGATTCGCCGCCTAATCGCCGATCACTCTTTCGGCGTCAGTGATCGGAGAATCCCACCCTGGTTTTTATATCGATTTGATATGCTCATATTCAGCCAATCCACTTTGTCACAAGTTGCTCGGACTGTCCATCAGTTGGTTTCATTCAGTCATTCTGAAAATACTTTTCCATCTCAACAGTTGCGATTCGGAAGCAAAACAAGCTCAGAAAATTGGGTTGAACTCTGTGAAAATGTGTCTCTGTTCCTTTAGTGTTGCCATTTACTGACAGTGCTTTAAGACCAGCAATCAACATTCACGCAAAATGGAATAAAAATTCTACTTCCCTAACCCTAAATACCTCACAATTTCTTCAGCAGTCATTTACCAGAGAGATCAAGCCCAAAATGCTCCGTCACTTCCCAAAGGCATTGTTTCCTATTTTTTGCCCGAAACAACTTTTGGAAAAGGAAAGACCTCTCTTTAAATATTCAGGCAGGACGGTAGTACAAGGGACTAGCACTGTGGCTTCACAGCACCAGGGTCCCAGGTTCAATTCCCGGCTTGGGTCACTGTCTGTGCGGAGTCTGCACGTTCTCCCCGTGTGTGCGTGGGTTTCCTCCGGGTGCTCCGGTTTCCTCCCACAGTCCAAAGATGTGCAGGTTAGGTGGATTGGCCAGGCTAAATTGCCCTTAGTGTCCAAAAAGGTTAGGAAGGGTTATTGGGTTACGAGGATAGGGCGGAAGTGAGGGCTTAGGTGGGTCGGTGCAGACTTGATGGGCCAAATGGCCTCCTTCTGCACTGTATGTTCTATGTATTCACTTTTAAAAAATAAATTTAGAGTGCCCAATTTGTTTTCCAATTAAGGGGCAATTTAGCATGGCAAACCACCCACCCTGCACAGCTTTGGGTTGTGGGGGTGAAACCCACCAAACACAGGGAGAACGTCCAAACTCCACACGCTGGCATCGAACCTGGGACCTCGGCGCCGTGAGGCAGCAGTGCTAACCACTGCGTCACCGTGCTGCCCACATCTCTTTAAATACTCACAACCTTTTAAAGTCTGACAAAGCCTTTGTCACAATATTCTGTTTCATATTGTCACGTGAGAGTCCCTTTCAGAAAAGTGTGTTTCTCAAATGGCTGCAGTGATGTCATTGTGTGGGCGGAGCTGGAATGTGATTCTGCTTTTACATTTGTTTTGAGCTGGAAGCTCTTTTTGGCTTTGTCTTTTAGTTTTGCTTTCAGTTGGAGAGCTGCATTCAAACCAAGCAGATGTATACTGGTGTCTCTCTGTATGTTAAACAAGGTGTTTAGATCACTTGATAATTTAAAAGTGATAACTGTTTCTGTAGAGAATTCAAACCTGCTGTTTTTGTTAAAAAGTGTCTTGGCTTATGGATGTTGTTTGGAAAGTTACTAAGGGTTACCTCTAGAGTACTGTATCTTTTTGTGGGGTTATCATTGTTGGTAGTTGGTCAGGTGTTTACTGTGTGTTTATAAAACGTTAACTGGATTCATAGAATAAACATTGTTTTTGTTTAAAAATACTTTTAGATCTCTGTTGCATCACACCTGTAAAGTGGACCCTTATGCTCCCCATAACCAAAATGTATTCGAAGTTGTGGGTCAGGTGAAGTCCATGATATACTTTGGGGTTCTCTAAACCCTGGCCCATAATAATATTTTTAAATAGTGGCATCCTATCACTTTCTGAACAGCCTGGGTCACCAATCCAGCTCAGAAACATTCAAGTTAAAGCTCCATTTAAACTCAAGGAAAATCTATTCTCGTTTCTAAACGATCTGTGTGAGCTGCTCCAGTATCAAACCACCAAAATAAAGACCACACACGTATTGGCAAGGATCTACACTGAAATCAATTCCAAACCAATGACTTGATTTGCAACACATTCAGAACTATTACTTGTGGAGACAAGCAGAGCCAGATGGGCAGGAAATAAAGGATAATATCAGTAAATGTGCAAGAAAAAACACAGCAATATTTTATAGATCTCATATTGAGAGCAAACTAGGAAATCTAAATTAGCTCCAATTTCATTACAAAATCCAACATCAAATCATGCAGTAACCAATCGGTGCAGTAATGCAGTAATCCATTGACGCAATAATGCATCACACAGTCATCCATTGATGCAGTAATGCATCATGCAGTAATCCATTGATGCAATAATGCATCATGCAGTAATCCATTGATGCAATAATGCATCATGCAGTAATCAATTGATGCAATAATGCATCGTGCAGTCATCCATTGATGCAGTAATGCATCATGCAGTAATCCATTGATGCAATAATGCATCGTGCAGTAATCAATTGATGCAATAATGCATCGTGCAGCAATCCATTGATGCAGTAATGCAGTAGCCCATTGGTGCAGTAATGCAGTAATAAAATTGTGCAGTAATCTATCACACAATAATTCATTTGTGTTGTAATCTATTTGCACAGGAGTGCAATGGTGCAGTACTGTATTGATGCAGTATTGTATTGGGACAGTAATTGGCTCTAAAAAAGTCAGATTGACTGGAAATGTTAATTCTCTTTCTCTGTCCACAGGTGCTGCCTGACTGGCTGAGTTTCTCCAGCATTTTCTATTTTTATTTCAGAATTCCAGCATCCACAATATTTTGCTTTTATATTAATTCTGTAATCGAAACCACTGGAAATGTCTCCATTTTCTATTCCCTTCTTCAGAGATATTCACTGGAATATTCCGGCCCATCAACAGCAGGAAGCTTGATGAAGAACTTGGGGCGAATGAGATCAAAGGCTGTGGGGAGAAAGCAGGATTAGGCTATTGAGTTGGATGATCGGCCATGATGGTGATGAATGGCGGAGCAGGCTTGAAGGGCCAAAAGGCCTCCAGCTCCTATCTTCTACGTATCTATGGATGTGGGGATTTGACTCAATAGGAGACAAGAAATCAGTTTCTTGAAATCAGGGTGGACTTTACAATTGAACTCTTTTAAAGGTCTCAAGCTCCCAACAAACCAGGTCAGAAAGTTCAAAAAGGAGAAAGACAGAAAGTAGGAAAATATTGACCACTTAGGTTAAGAAGAATGTCCTTAGGAAATAGTTGGAATTCATTATTAAGGAAGTAGTAACAGACATTTGTAAAGTCCAAACGCACTCCATCTGTATCAGCATGGTTTTATGAAGGGTTTGACTAATTTGTCAGAGTTCTTCGGGGAGGAGGGTGTTTTTCGGAGGCGGCCCACCCGCCTGATTTACTGATCCCGCCTTTGTCAATGGGATTTCCCTGGGTGACAGGGGTTATTCACTGTGGCCGTGGTTGATGACACCTACGCAGAGGCCACAGACCGACGCAGAGACCCCCTATAACAAAGCCCATACAGTGACTAGGAGTGTGATCGAGCGGCGTTTCAGCCTCCTGAAGATGAGGTTCAGGTGCCTGGACCACTCTGGAGGGGCCCTCCAGTACGACGGTGAGAGGATGGGCCGCATCATGGTGGTCTGCTGCGTCCTCCACAACATCACGCAGCAGAGGGGCGATGTGTTGGAGGAGGAGGATGAACACCAGGCCTCCTCCGATGAGGAGGATTTGGAGGAGGGTGAGGATGAGCAGGACATGGGACCTGGGGAGGCACAGGAGACCATACAATGTGTGCGCAGGGCCAACACGCACGGGACACTCTGATTGCTTCCAGGTTCACTGACTAAGGGGGAGGGACTGGCCAAGGGCAGGACACCGCGTGAAGGCCATGGCGGAGGAGGATGAAAAAGAGTGCCGCCACGTCACAGGCCCGCACGCCGATCGGTGGGCCCCGATCGCGGGCCAGGCCACTGTGAGGGTACCCCCCGGGGTCAGATCGCCCCGCGCCTCCCCCAGGACCCCAGAGCTCGCCCGTGCCACCAATCCTGCTGGTCAGGTGGTTTAATCCACGCCGGCGGGAGAGGCCTGTCAGCGGCGGGACTACGGCCCATCACGACCGCCGCGGTGCGATTCCCGCCCCTGCCGAATCTCGGGGGGTGGAGAATTCAGGACACGGCGGGATTGACGCCGGCCTCGGGCGATTCACCCCCCCGGGGGGGTCGGAGAATTCAGGACACGGCGGGATTGACGCCGGCCTCGGGCGATTCACCCCCCCGGGGGGGTCGGAGAATTCGGGACACGGCGGGATTGACGCCGGCCTCGGGCGATTCCGCCCTTCAGTTAGGCCACACTTGGAGTATAGTGCTCAATTCTGGTCGCCACACTACCAGAAGGATGTGGAGGCTTTAGAGAGGGTGCAGAAGAGAGTTACCAGGATGTTGCCTGGTATGGAGGGCATTAGCTATGAGGAGAGGTTGAATAAACTCGGTTTGTTCTCACTGGAACGACGGAGGTTGAGAGGTGACCTGATAGAGATCTACAAAATTATGAGGGGCATAGACAGAGTGGATAGTCAGAGGCTTTTCCCCAGGGTAGAGGGGCCAATTACTAGGGGGCATAGGTTTAAGGTGCGAGGGGCAAGGTTTAGAGGAGATGTACGAGGCAAGTTTTTTACACAGAGGGTAGTGGGTGCCTGGAACTCGCTGCCGGAGGAGGTGGTGGAAGCAGGGACGATAGTGACATTTAAGGGACATCTTGACAAATACATGAATAGGATGGGAATAGAGGGATACGGACCCAGGAAGTGTAGAAGATTTTAGTTTAGACGGGCAGCATGGTCGGCGCAGGCTTGGAGGAAAGAGGAAAGCTGTGGGGCTGCCCACTCTCTGGATTCTTACAAACACGGTGAGAGGGTTTATAGAGGATGTTTCTCACACAATCAGATGGAAAACTGAAACCAGCACAAACACTCATTGCTGTCGTCACCACAGATCACATGATGCTTAACCAGCAGGGATGCAGTCTCTCACAAATAGCGCTCTGTATCTGCAATCGGTCAATTAATGCCAGCTCCCAGGCTCAGGAGGGGCCTGGTCTCCAGCGTGCTCTCAGGGTCACTGCTCTGTCAGATGTGGACCTCAGTCAATGACGTGCTCACCGGATTGTGTTACCGAGAGTATTCTAGAACATTCACCCACCAAGGAGAATGTCTCTCTGTTGGAGGAAGGATGGGTGAATTCTGTGATGGTGCATCCCCTGTTGGTTCAGAGGCATCGTCCTCAGAGGTGGGGTTGGGGCTGCTTCTGTGTCTGGTCTCCCTGGGGATCTCCCCCTTTTCTTGATTGTACCTGGAATGATGGAATAATTATTTAGCAGATGCTTCAGTTTGCTCCATAATTAAAGGAATGCCTCACTCTCTGGGTGCAGCTCACAACTGCAGACGGGAGGCATCTCATTGGCTTACTGGTGTGATCCAATCTCCTGTTGCACAGGCACCTTCCTGCTTCACTTTGAACAGTTCTGTGGCCTCCTCCTCCAATGGGTGAGGAATCGGATGTTTGGAAATCCAGTCTTGGCCCACACCTGCTCATCATGTTCGTGTCTTTCAGGCAGACAGAGGATTGGTTCTCATCCCTATGGGTGATGAGGCATTTAGGAAGATGGTTGCCTGTGACAGCTCCTGAGTCCTCCCCAGTCAGGATTAACAAGTAGAATGTCCTGTAACTGATAGACTATTGAGAGCATGAAGCAGCTGCCATGCATTTATTGCACGTGTCCCATCAGCTGCTGAGTCCGATAACCCTAACTCCTGTCTGATATAAAATCATAGAATTGACAGTGCAGAAGGAGGTCATTCAGCCCATCAAGTCTGCACCAGCCTTTGGAAAGAGCACCCTACCTAAGCCCACATTATAGAACAGTACAGCACAGAACAGGCCCTTCGGCCCTCGATGTTGTGCCGAGCAATGATCACCCCACTTAAACCCACGTAACCCGTATACCCGTAACCCAACAATCCCCCCATTAACCTTACACTACGGGCAATTTAGCATGGCCAATCCACCTAACCCGCACATCTTTGGACTGTGGGAGGAAACCGGAGCACCCGGAGGAAACCCACGCACACACAGGGAGGACGTGCAGACTCCACACAGACAGTGACCCAGCCGGGAATCGAACCTGGGACCCTGGAGCTGTGAAGCATTGATGCTAACCACCATGCTACCATGAGGCCCTCATCTCCACCTTATCCCCGTAACCCAGTAACCCCACCTAACCTTTTTGGACACTAAGGGCAGTTTATCATGGCCAATCGACCTAACCTGCACGTCTTTGGACTGTGGGAAGAAACCGGAGCATCCAAAGGAAACCCACGCACACACAGGGAGAACGTACAGATTCCGTACAGACAGTGACCCAAGCCGGGAAACAAACCCCGGTGCCTGGAGCTGTGAAGCAACAGTGCGAACCACTGTGCTACTGTGCCGCCCCATGCGTTCACTCACACATTGACACTGCCTGATGTCCTTCCAAGTGTCACTTTGCAGTGGATAGACAATACTACTCCCCTGGTGGAGCACAGCAGATTATTCAGCCTCTTCCTGGGTTGTTCTACTGTGCCCCCCACCGTTACTAATCTCCGCTGTGACCTCCACACAGGCTGCTGTGCTCAGATAGGAGGTCCTCCTGCCGTCATCCCTTGGACTGGCTGGAGGAGAGTCTGCAGGGAGGCTTTGCTAAAATGTGGGACCTACACTGTCTGCTCTGCAGTATCCTGGTCTCTGAGGAATGCTGAGCTCCCGGCTTGCAGCGTCTGAATGGCTATCCTGCTGGCCTTTAAATATGGCGGCAAGACCTTCGGCCCCGTGAGGTAACGGCAGAGATGGTGACTTGCTGTCCTCTCCGATCTCTTGAGATATCTATGGATGATCTATACCTTAGAATACATCACAATGTAACCAGTTCCAATGTTACAATCCAAGTTCAGTGTCAAGCAGAGATCATGCATAGATCGACGAAACCGAGAGAAATTTGTTCAAATCTGTTTATATGAGCTGGCAGCAACAATGAGGCGAGCAGTTTGTGCATTACTTAAAATCTGTTTCAGATTTGGTTTCACACATGAGTTGAGTCCAATTTTAATTCTGTATCAGTGGTTGTGTTTTGAATTATTCCCCTGAATGAAATGACTCCAGCGAGTCATTACCCCGGATGACTTATTCTATTTAATATGTGCCGGATTTATCGTCAAGGAGACAGAAAGCAAGAGTGGGAAAATTTTCCAAATCTGCAATTCTGTCTCCATCCTTGCAGCGTCTGCCCACCCTAGTTCCATGTTGGAGAGGCTGACCAGGGTACGGGTCAGACCCAAGGCAGCAGTGAGGCAGGCAGATGATGAGGTCAGCAGGTTCTGTGCATCAGCCCACTTGTATTCATGTCTGTTACATCCTCTCGCCCTCGCCTCTCCCCCTCGCTGACCCTCCACAACCCCTTCATACCCCATACCCAACTCCATACCTGCTCCATTCCCACTCAAGTACACAACCAATGATTCAGTTCAATAATACACTGGCAATTCTTAAAAATTCCAGTGTGATTTTTTTAAAAAGCCATTTAAAATTATTGCCCATCAGAGCCGATCGTGAAACTTTCAATGAAACACAAGCAGTGAGAGAGGTCCCAATGAAGGATCCTTTAATCTACTTCATACCTCTTAATCCTATCCAAATAAATGAACAAAAACCCTGAAAAAGAAACATTTCAAAGTAAGATAAAGTTATTGGAATCGCATAAAACTGTCAATTAAACAAAACTGACAGCCTCCTTTAGAACTGTAAACAAAGTCTTGCCAGACTAAGTCTATTAGTCATTCCTGGAGTTTAGCTAAGCATACATAATGAGGCACACTGCTAAAGCAAATATTATCGGGGCATCTGTTTATCTTGCTCCTGTTGACACAGTTCAATTCCTGATTTTATTTAACCCCTGACTCCAGCCGAGAGTTCCAATGGTTCAATTCTCCTCAGATGCCATGAACCCCATTTCCTGTGAAAATCAGCCCAACGCCATCAAAGATATTGAGGTTCTGAAAGATCCACTGGAGCCCCAATGGAGCCAGGAAAGGTGGGAGTTCTGCGTCAAAGCTCACTAACCTGCATTGGCAAACAAATGGAAATGGCAGTGGGAATCCTAGTATTTTGAAAGCCTTTCCAATGTAAACAGGAGCATGAAATTCTGGTCCTATTTGTCTATTGCCATTTAAAGTGGTTCCATTTTAGTTTTTACTCTCGTGCTTCAACAGCCTAAATGTTGAGAGGTTTTTTAATGCTTTTTTTTAAGCATTTACTGTGCAACAGTTATAACAATACCATGTGCGTACCTAAGAATGCCAGACGGTATTCGTTGAAGGAGGCTGCACACTTCACCTTCTCAAGGGACAATTTGAGCAATTAATGCTGACCTCGTCAGTAGTGCCTGCATTCTGTGAATGAATAAATTATACGGTTCTGATAAATATCTGTTAGAGTGACGGGTATGATCATTGTTATTTTTGTGATGTGAGGAAAAGGCCTTAATGTGCATCATGAGATTGAAATTATTGATACATTGGTATCTCTTACATCTCTGTATTCATTTCTTCTGCCATGTATCATCAGCCGATATGAAAATAACAAAGAAGTGCTTATCACCAATGTAATTCAAATAATGGAAGATGTTCCTAATAGTCATCCCTACTTTGAAACTTCTCCCAGCACTGTATCAATGTTAAATATATGTATCCTATTCCCGTGGAGATTTGCATAATCAGGATGAAGAATGACTGAGTTCAAAAATGAAACCATTAGTTTTTACTTTTGCATGCATTTACCGTACCTCAGAGATACCCTAAAATACCATAGCTTTCACTATTAAATGATTTGTAGAACCCATTAAAAAGCAAGATAGATGGGGGAGAAAGCGAGAGCAGAGAGGGTAATGTTGTAGAATAGTTCAAGTGAATATTCACTTAGCTATATGACTAAAAGAATCAGTGTTACCCATTAGTTCAATATTCGTACAAGAATATCTCTCCGACACACTCTCAGTGCTAAAGATACACAAAACAGTTTGACAAATATCAGCTTATTTTTAATGGCCTCCAATAACTGGCTATCTGATTGGGATTTCCATAAACCTTGTTACGGATATGGTTTACACATTATTTATCCCGTTCTCAAGGACTCCATTGTCACAAAGACCTCCAAGCCGCAGTGTCTTATTTCTGTTCTCTGTTTTCCCTTTTACATATTTTGCATCATGTTCTTCTTGGCTGAGAAAGTAACAAAACAAAAACAGTCACAATGGTACTGGATAGGGAACTGAATTGTGGGCACTAATTGAGTTTAATTAGATCACTGGATAGCATTAAAAATAAATTCCATTAAATAAAGCAACAAATATTCACAGCAATAGTTTTGTAATTATGGCTGAAGGAACATATCAATTAAATGTAACATTTGAATAATTTGATATTTTTTGATCTCTTTGTGTTTGGGATACTTCAGGGATGGTGAAGGGGATTGGAAATGTCGGCTTTTTTCAGTTTCCTGATAATATCAGATATCCGGGCACAGGTCAGGGCAAAGAATCAACTGTTATAGAAAGGGTTGAGAGAGGACTAAACCCCTTATTCTCTTACTGTCGGTAATTAAGTGCAAGATGTGGACATTTCTTCACCTAAAGTGTGTGAATAATCTGAATAACCAGCAGCATAATTCACACATTCAATTCTAAAATCCAACACTATGTCATTCACTCACCACATGCAAACACAAGAAAAATACAGTTACAGAGAATAGTGCACTTTTACAAGTTATAAATAAAAGAATAATTCATAATTCATGTGACTGGTTCACCTTGAAATCCCTGCAGTGCAGGACTGATGAAGAAGAGGTTTTTCACTCCTGGTGTGTGGTTAGGTGAACTCACTAGCCAAAGTCAAATACCAGAGACATTACAGGATTTTTCTGAAGAGATGGGCTTTTTGCAATTCACCGAGTTAATTACTTGTAGCCTCGTTACCAAGGAGTTAGTTTTCTATATGTGGATTTGAAAAGGAACAGGTTTGGAGACCTTACGATATTGCAGCCTCCCAAGTCTGAAAAGATACTCATTGGCAGTATCTCTGTTGCTGTTGTTTCTATATTGTTGTGTTTTGCAGACATAAAGATCTAAGGGAATAACAACATGACTGTCTCGCCATCAGGATTCTAACAGTCTCCTTTTCCAAATATAGTGTTGTATCTGAATGGGTTAGCAGTAATCTGGGTGTTTGTTTGCAAACATTCACCCTGGGGTTTGAGACAATTAACTTCTTGGTTTCAGGAACCAAGAGGTTCCTTTTGGCTGGTCACAGGAGAGGAGAAATAACGGGTATTAGTTTGGAACGTGTCCTTTTGTCCGTTTCTGACAGGACAGTCAAGTGAATCCACAGACCGGGTCAGGTGGCTCAGCAGCCATCTTTTGTGGAATTTTAATGTCCATTTTTAAAGGAAATGTCATTTACAGAAAATTCCATACGGAGCACAGCTTATTTTTTAAGAATATGACGTGCCTTCACTGGGCATGACACAAACCTCCTATTCCAGATCTTTTGTCTGTGCTGATTATAAACCTACGGTTGAATGTCTAGAATACAGACTGATCTCCATCTGTAGAGAAATGTTGTCTCAGTTTGTAGCATTATTCTCTCTGAATCAGGAGCTCTGGACTGAAGTCCAACTGCAAATTGTGAGTCTTATCATCAAAATTGATATCACAGTCCAGTATTGAAGGAGTGTCGCATTGTCACCTGGGATGTTTCTATCTCAAGAGAAAGAGCTAATATTTTGAGTCCATGTGGCCCTTTGTCAAAGCTAAAGACAGTGTGTGATCCATCTCCAGCCCACTACGCTCTCCCCCTCCCCTCCCTCCCAGAACAAGGATAGAGTCCCCCTCGTTCTCACATTTCACCCCACCAGCCTCCGTATGCAAAGAATAATCCTCCACCATTTTCGCCAACTCCAGCGTGATGCCACCACCAAACACATCTTCCCTTCACTCCCTCTGTCAGCATTCCGCAGAGACCGTTCCCTCCGAGACAATCTAGTCCACTCCTCCACCATACCCAGTACCTCTCACATCACCCATGGCACCTTCCCATGCAATCGCAGAAGGTGCAACACCTTCCCCTCTACCTCTTCCATGCTTAACATCCCAGGCCCAAAACACTCATTCCAGGTTAAGCAGTGTTTCACTTGCACCTCTTCCAATTTGGTCTACTGCATTCGCTGCTCCCAATGTGGTCTCCTCTATATCGGAGAGACCAAACGCAGACTGGGTGATCGCTTTGCTGAGCAGCTTCAGTCTGTGCGCATTCAGGATCCTGACCTTTCTGTTGCTTGCCATTTTAACGCAAGACCCTGCTCCCATCCCACACATCTGTCCTTGGCCTGCTGCAATGTTCCAGTGAAGCGTAACGCAAACTGGAGGAGCAACATCTCAACTTCCAGTTAGGCACGTCACAGCTTTCCGGTCTCAACATCGAATTCAACAGCTTCAGATGATCAGCTCTACCCCATCTCGACCCATTTCTTTTTCAGAAGTGTTGGGTCAATGATGTCAGGAGCCTTTTCAATATCACATCCAGAGACAATGATGGAGCACACGCCACCATGTCCGTCCCACCACAGAATACGATGCTAAACCCCTCTGTGCGGAATTCATAAATTCCAGGCCAGTCGTTATGCTGTGCTTTCCTGCCAGACCCCACAGCAGGAAACACCTCCCGTTCCCACCCCCGCCATGGAACTAAATCCCAGATGGACGAATTCTGCCCAAAGAGAGGGAAAGGAACATGGCATTAATGGAGATAAAAAGGGACAGAAAGAAAATGTAAAGATTTTTTAAAAAATCTTCAATAATATTTTTTTAAAATTACAATCTGACTCCACGCACTTGTAATAATATTTTTCAGGGTCAAAGAGGTTAATTATCAATCATGATCATGTATCATGCTGTTAAATTTATTACTGAAATGCACCACACATATATTTTTCAGGGGTGCTTAGTTTGGCCAATTAGCCAAGTCCATCAGCAAGATTCAAAAGTTCCTAATCTGGGAGTTTTATGACAGAGCGGGAGCCTCCCGGCATCTGGGCCAGCAGCTCAAGGGACAATTTCCACACCAGGACCTGTCGGTGACACAAGGTGTGTTTATGATGTAGCCAATTGTCAAACTGCAAACCCTTCCTGTAGGCCTGTGACAGGTAGGACGAGCTGGAGAATTTCCTGTCAGCCCGAATCGTGAGGTAACTGCTGAGTAACAACCTCCCTATGTTGAAAGATTCCACACAGAGGTTCTTGCTGCCGGCTGTACTCAGCAGCAAATATCCTTCTCACATCAAGGGATCACCAGAAGAGGAATGCCATGAATTTTGTAAAGGAGATGAACAACTCAGACAGTGACGTCCTCATTTCCAAATTGCACAGGTGCAGACTCCAGATATACAAACATATGGACAAGGACCAGGAGGAGGCCATTCAGCCCTTGGTGACCTAGAATCTATCCACCTCTGCGTTAAAAATATTCACAAACTGCTTCTACTGCAGAGAAAAATAATTCTCCTCATCTCAGTTCCAAATGAGTGACCCCTTATTTTTTAACCGTGACCCCTAGTTGAAAATTCTCCCACAAGAGGAAACATCCTCTCCACATTCACCCTTTCAGTACCCATCAGGATTTTATGTTTCAACCAAGTACCTCTCATCTTCTAACCTCCAGCAGATATTAGCTTGGCCTGTCCAACCTTTCCTCATAGCTAACCCGTCCATTCCACCAATTGGTCTGGTAAACCTTCTCTGAATTGTTTCCAACACATTTACATCCTTCCTCAAACAGGAGACCAATACTGCACACTGTACATCACATCTGGTCTCCTTGGTGCCTGTACAACTGAAGCACATTTTCCCAATATTCAATCCCCCTCACAATAAACAATAACATTCTATTCGCTTTCCTAATTACTTGCTGTATTTGTATACCATTCATGTACTAAGACACCCAGATCCCTCTACATTGCAGGGCTCTGCAATCTCTCAGCATTTAGATAATATGCTTTTTTTAATTCTTCCTGCCATGATCATGATGAATAGCAGATCCGGCTCGAAGGACCCAATGGCCTCCTCTCCCCTCCTCCTATTTTCTATGTTACAATAGGCAATTTCACATTTTCCCACTTTATACTCTGCCCACCCATTTAATCCATCAATATTTTTGACCCTCCTTATGTCCTCTTCACAACTTACTTTCCTGCTTATCTTTCTGTCATCAAATCATTAGGCAATCACACCTTCAATCCATTCATCCGTGTCATTTACATAAATTGTAAACAATTGAGGCCCCAGCATTGATCCCTGTGGCCCACCACCCATTGCTGAAAAAGACCCATTTCGACCTACTCTGCTTCCTGTTGGCCAATCGTCTCTCCACACCAGTATGTTATGCCCTATAACATGAGCTTTATTTTCAGCAATAAACTTCGATCTGGCACTTTATCAAATGCCTCCTCGAAACCTAAATCCTGTACATCTACTGTTTCCGCTTCATCCACAGCATGTTATTTCCTCAAAGAAGTCCAATAAGTTGGTTAAACATTATTTCCTTTTAGCAGAACTATACTGACTCTGCCTGATGACCTTGAGCAAGTGCCCTGCTATAGCTTCTTTAATACTAGCTTCAAATGTTTTCCCTATGGCAGATATTCAGCTGACTGGCCTGCAATTTCCTGATTGTCTCAGTCCTTTTTGAATAATAGAGTTACATTTAGAAATTGTCATCTGATTTGTTTAATAATAGAAGTGAGCGTTAATAGATTCATGATTATTTTTTATGAAAAATGCATATTTTTATTTTTTACTTACTGAAGTTGTCGAACACTCAGGTAATCAATACCAAATCATGATGTGCTCATTTGAAAATTCATTCTGGGATGAAGTCTGGAAGATGAATTTATCTGGTTTTGGTGTGGGTTGTGGAAAATGATGATTTATGAAGTAGATCACAATTTATTCAAAGGATTCTCATTTACTGTTGAATACCGGAGATGAATAATTGCTCCCATCAACGGTTTTCCTTGAGTGAGTCTGAGAAATCATTGACTGCAGTTCCCAGAATATAAATGATTCTTTTCTACAAGAACAGCAGGTTCAGCTGTTCACGGTAGTTCTGAAAGGCTGTCGTGACTTTCCTGTCAGAATGAAGCCTTGCTCAGACCACATTGAGACAGAGAGGGTACCATCTACCCAAATGGGAACAGAGTTCCATAGCGTGGGATTAACCGGATGTTTCCCGGCACTCGGAGCCCTGAGAAACAGCATGCCATCCGGATAGATTCGGAGACTCAGCAAGTCTCAGGCTGCACCTTGTCCCATTTTCTGCACTGAGGGGTTTCACTTGCATTTTTAAACCGTGACCTGATCTCTCAACACCCGAATCCCCAGCCTCAAATCACCAGTAACGGGTCCCCGCCCTGCATTCACACAGGGTGCCCCTGGGCCTGATCTGCAGCATGGAAAAATTGCCAGGCTGGCACACGCGCAGTGCCAGGGTGACACCCTGACCAGAGGTCAAGAACATGAGGCCTCCGAACCTCAGGGAGACCCCCCGGAGTGAAATTCCATCTGGTCCCCATTTGTGGAGACAATCACCGGACAGCGCTGGCCTGGAATTTCCAAGGTGAGGGGTTTAGATCGCGGGAGAGCATCTTGGGTCAGTGTTCTTCAAACTTTTTTTCCAGTGACCCATTTTTACTAACCGACCAACCATCGGGTCCCAACCCAGTCGACTTTCGTGACCCACCCAGCCGACCTTTGTGACCCACCCAGCCGACCTTCGTTACCCACCCAGCCGACCTTCGTGACTCACGCCGGCCGACCTTCGTTACCCACCCAGCCGACCTTCGTGACCCACCCAGCCGACCTTCGTGACTCACGCCGGCCGACCTTTGTTACCCACCCAGCCGACCTTCGTGACCCACCCAGCCGACCTTCGTGACCCACGCCGGCCGACCTGCGCGACTCACCATTTTCTCTTACCTTGTTTGCTGCTGATAAAAATGGAGGAAATAGTTTTGGGTCCCTTTGGCCCTCGTCCACGCTCCTCCAATGGAACCTGTTGGATGAAGGTGAAGCCTTCCGGTGTCGGAAAGTATGGAGTCTCCATTTGTCCAAAGTTCTGCATTTTTTTCCTGTAAAATTTTATCAAATAAACCCCCCCCCCCCCCCACCCCCCGAACTTGTAAAAAAAATAAAAAGAGAATGAGTAAAATAAATGAAAATAATGAATAAACACCCCCCCCACCGAACTTGTAAAAATAAAATGAATAAAATAAATTAATAAATGAATAAAAACCACTCCAGAACTTGTAAAACAAAAAGCTGCAACCTTTTAAAAAAATAGCGGCCGCACTGTGCATGCGTGCCCGATTATCGGCGCACACGGACAATGCTGCCAAATTTTTTTTAAAAGTGTTTTTGGCCGCTTGCAGCCGGCGTTATGAAAAGCCGGCTGCTGCGCGGGGATTTGCGCGATCGGGAGCGCCGCCGCCAACGGCTCCACGACCCTCCCGACACCCGCCCGCGACCCACCTGCGGGTCGCGCCCCCGACTTTGAAGAATACCGACTTAGAGTGAGACTAGCTGTGGTGGAGAGGTTGATGGAGAGAATGTGTGACAGAGAGATGGACAGGTTGATGGAGAGAATGTGTGACAGAGAGATGGAGACGTTGATGGAGCGAATGTGTGACAGAGAGATGGAAAGGTTGATGGAGAGAATGTGTGACAAAGAGATGGAGAGGTTGATGGAGAGAATGTGTGACAGAGAGGTGGAGAGGTTGATGGAGAGAATGTGTGACAGAGAGATGGGGAGTTTGATGGAGGGATGGAGAGATGGCATTTCAGGGCTGAAGTCCTTGGCAGCTGAAGGCCTGCTGACCAATTGTCTGCTTCACAAACCAGAGGAACTGAGTGGAGGTCAGTTGTGGGTTTCGAAACAGAAACTTATCACAAACTCTCACCAGTCAGCTTTGATTGATGTGGTGCTGCACTCCAATCTCTGGTGTTAAATTGATTCTCTTTGTATATAACCACCTATTTATTGATGTCAATGATGAGACCATCAATTCACGCGACACGTGGTTGGAAGCGAACAGTGGTTTTAATCGTCTTACAACAGAGCCTGCCTGTGACGAGATGAACTCTAGATGAACTGGCAGCAGGCTCACAACAGCAACCTTTATACTTCCGGTTAGGGGGAGGAGCCATGGGTGGAGCCATGGGCGGAGCCAAGGGTGGAGCCCAGTACAAGTTCCTCATCTCCCCCTATGGGTAGAGCCGCGCAACTACACATGATCTAGTACAAGGGACAGGCTCAACAAATGTTGTACAATACAGTGTGGATTATTAGTGTTTATAATTCACCACAGTCAGTGATTCTGAATAGATCAGGTGCAATAGTGAGAGTAAAGCAATTACCTGTTGTGATTTGTAATGTACATTTTCATATTTTGAAACATCTCAGTGATGTATGTGTGTGGGAAATATACGTACAAGATGATTCTTTGCAAGATGGACATTTGTGCGACCAACACGGTTAATCAATGCTGACATCTACTGAAAATGTCAAAAATCAGAGCTGTACATTTTACTAATCCTGCCTGTTCTGCTGTTGCCATTAGTGTCCAGTAACATGGGCTCGAAGACACATTGTCCAGTTCTTCAGGCATCTTAAATTTCCGCACTGCCTGATGACAGCAGGTGGTGGAATTTAAACTCGATAAAAAATATCTGGAATTAAAGATATAATGAGGACCATGAAACCATGTGAAACCCATCAGTGAAAGGTTCACTAATGTCCTTTAGGGAAGGAAATCTGCCGTCCTGACCTGGTCTGGCCTACATGTAACTCCAGACCCTCAGAAATGTGGTTAACTCTTAACTGCCCTCTCAAGGGCAATTATGGTTGGACAATAAATGCCAGCACAGCCTCACAACCCAGGAATGAATTTGTAAAAACAATTTCGGGAAGAGAAAAGCAGTCAGCTGGGTTTAAACCCCTTCAGATCTCTGATCTGTGAGCCTTCATTTCTCTGTGAAATTATTTTTACTATCATAGAATCATAGAATCCATACAGTGCAAAAGAAAGTAATTCGGCCCATCGAGCCAGCATTGACCCTGCGAAAGAGCACCTCACCCAGGTCCATGCCCCCTACCCTATCCCAGCAACCCCACCTATCCTTTTTGGACACTAAGGGCAATTTATCACGGCCAATCCACCTAACCTGCACGTCATTGGGCTGTGAGAGGAAACCAGAGCACCCGGGGGGAACCCACGCAGACACGGCGAGGATGTGCAGACTCTGCACAGACATTGGGGGCGCGATTCTCCCATATGGGGAGAAATCGTAAGGCTGGCATCAAATCCGGGCGGGTTTGACGCCAGCCCCTCCCTTCCCGACCGGGAACCGATTCTGGTCCCCGGTCGGGGCTAGCATCCCGACGGCGTAAACTCTGGCATCGCGGGCTTAACGAATTTCGTTAAGCCCGCTTGCCGGAGTTAGCGCCGGCTGACGCGTCATATGACATCAGCCGCGCATGCGCGGATTGGAAGACTCCAACCCGCGCATGCGCGGATGACGTCATCGCGCATTTGCGCGAAACCCGCGCATGCGCGGGCCGGGATGCCCCTCAGCCGCCCCGCGAATGGATACTGCGGGGCGGCGGAAGGACAAAGAGTGCGCGGGTATCGGACCCGCTGCCCGCGATCGGTGCCCACCGATCGCGGGCCCATGGCACCCTTGGCACGGCCGTGGTACTGCCGTGCCAATCGGTGCCATGGTTTTAAAAATCGACAGTTTACGGCCGTTTTTACGAACGGCCAGACCAGGTGTGTTTGCCGTTCGTAAAAACAGCCGTAAAGGGCTGGGAACTCGGCCCATCCATCAGCTGAGAATCGCTGCCGGCCGTAAAAAAACGGCGGCAGCGATTCGTATCGGGAGTCGGGCGTGGGGGGGGAGGGAGAATAGCGGGAAGGCGTCGGAACAGTGTGGCCATAAAATTTTACGAGCCACGCTATTCTCCGCACCGTCGGGAGTGCGGAGAATCGCGCCCTGGGTACTTCAAAGCCATTCAAACCTGAAGGAAGATAATGAAACAACGCTGACAGCTGGGTGTGTGTGGAAGCTGTCAATTACAGCCTAGTAAAATCAATATCAAAGAGAAATGAATGAAAGACTTGCAGATGAGAGATTGGAGGGGGGGTTAAACCCAGCTGACTGGATGCCTTTCCAGGAATTGCCAGGTACTGCTTCCTGAGCCTGAGCCAGCGACTGTGTTGCCCAATCAGTGAAAGCAGTGATTGTTTTCACGGTATCTGTCTGGACTGCTCTCTTGCTTCAAGACATGATGTGGAGATGCCGGCGTTGGACTGGGGTGAGCACAGTAAGAAGTCTTACAACACCAGGTTAAAGTCGAACAGGTTTGTTTCAAACACGAGCTTTCGGAGCACGGCTCCTTCTTCAGGTGAATGGAAAGGCTTGTTCCAGAAATGTTTATATAGACACAGTCAGAGATGCCCCGGAATGCGAGCACAGGTGCTCGCATTCCGGGGCATCTCTGACTGTGTCTATATAAACATTTCTGGAACAAGCCTTTCCATTCACCTGAAGAAGGAGCCGTGCTCCGAAAGCTCGTGTTTGAAACAAACCTGTTGGACTTTAACCTGGTGTTGTAAGACTTCTTACCTTGCTTCAAGACAGGGGTCTTCCTTCTAGAGGCCTCTTTAATTAGGGGGGGTCTCTGGGTGGGAGGGGAGTCAGGTCACCCCCCATACTAGGGAGGGTGTGGGATGACCCAGAAAATCCCAGGGAGGGGGGATGGGAGCTGAATTGCATGTGGGGACAGAGAGGGAGGCCCAGCGGATCTCACTATCGACCGCCCTCTAAAAATGGGGCCTGATAGCGGGATTCCCTGGGGAATCCCTCGCAATCCTCACCATGTCCAAATTAGCATGACTAAGGATTGGGAATCTCTTCCTGATTTGCACTCCCAGCATGAGCACGATCAATTCAACTCCAGCGGGAGAACATAACTCTCAAACAGATGATCCTGGTCCTTGTTTCCATCCTGATCTGCAGTAATCGAGACATCCAGATCAACAATTCAGTCATTATCCTTAAAATTGCTTTTATAACAACTTGCCAAGCACCACCTCTTGTGCACACCACCAATCGCAGCCTTTGTGACGCAGGCCCAATATCCTCTCCACCTACAATCCCCAACTCCCCAACTCCCCGAATGTGAGGATTAAACGATCAGGATAATGCCACACTAATACCTTTTTTAAAGAAAGTAAAAGATACGTCAATAAAGAAATAAAGGAACTTTTATGAGCTCTTCAAAAAGAAGAGAAAAATACACAAAAAACAATAAGATAGACAGATGCGAAAATTTACAGAAAGAGGGAAAGAAAAACAATGAGTGGAGTCGAACACAAAAAGGAGAAATAAAGGGCCAAAAATAAACAGCAGGAAAAGGAGGTGGTCATAGGAAAAGAGAAACATTTCAATCCTTCAACAACATTGAAGAAATTTAACAAAATGTTGTGTTCTAGACGGACAGCTGTACATTGGCCTCTACACTGATTTTTTTGGAGAAGATCCTGCAATCTTTCGAAGCATGGGTTACCATTCGACAACCAGAACAGAACACGATGAAAGATTGCTGAAAGGTAATCATTTACAGTTTCTCTCCATTTTCGTTAATACTAAAGGACTGTTTGCCCAGTGCGAACTAAGCCGTGGGCTGTGTGCGTGCTGTGGGGCTCTGCACGTGCTGTGGGGCTCTGCACGTGCCGTGGGGCTGTGCCGTGCCGTGCCGTGGGGCTGTGCCGTGCCGTGCCGTGGGGCTGTGCCGTGCCGTGCCGTGCCGTGGGGCTGTGCGCATGCCGTGGGGCTCTGTGCCGTGGGGCTCTGTGCCGTGCCGTGGGGCTCTGTGCCGTGCCGTGGGGCTGTGCGCGTGCCGTGGGGCTGTGCGCGTGCCGTGGGGCTGTGCGCGTGCCGTGGGGCTGTGCGCGTGCCGTGGGGCTGTGCGCGTGCCGTGGGGCTGTGCGCGTGCCGTGGGGCTGTGCGCGTGCCGTGGGGCTGTGCGCGTGCCGTGGGGCTGTGCGCGTGCCGTTGGCTGTGCGCGTGCCGTGGGGCTGTGCGCGTGCCGTGGGGCTGTGCGCGTGCCGTGGGGCTGTGCGCGTGCCGTGGGGCTGTGCGCGTGCCGTGGGGCTGTGCGCGTGCCGTGGGGCTGTGCGCGTGCCGTGGGGCTGTGCGCGTGCCGTGGGGCTGTGCGCGTGCCGTGGGGGTTCTGCACGTGCCGTGGGGTTGTGCGCGTGCCGTGGGGCTGTGCGCGTGCCGTGGGGCTGTGCCCGTGCCGTGGGCTGTGAGCGTGCCGTGGGCTGTGCGCGTGCCGTGGGGCTGTGCGCGTGCCGTGGGGCTGTGCGCGTGCCGTGGGGCTGTGCGCGTGCCGTGGGGCTGTGCGCGTGCCGTGGGGCTGTGCGCGTGCCGTGGGGCTGTGCGCGTGCCGTGGGGCTGTGCGCGTGCCGTGGGGCTGTGCGCGTGCCGTGGGGCTGTGCGCGTGCCGTGGGGCTGTGCGCGTGCCGTGGGGCTGTGCCGTGCCGTGCCGTGGGGCTGTGCCGTGCCGTGCCGTGGGGCTGTGCGCGTGCCGTGGGGCTGTGTGCCGTGGGGCTGTGTGCCGTGGGGCTCTGTGCCGTGCCGTGGGGCTCTGTGCCGTGCCGTGGGGCTCTGTGCCGTGCCGTGGGGCTCTGTGCCGTGGGGCTCTGTGCCGTGCCGTGGGGCTCTGTGCCGTGCCGTGGGGCTGTGCGCGTGCCGTGGGGCTGTGCGCGTGCCGTGGGGCTGTGCGCGTGCCGTGGGGCTGTGCGCGTGCCGTGGGGCTGTGCGCGTGCCGTGGGGCTGTGCGCGTGCCGTGGGGCTGTGCGCGTGCCGTGGGGCTGTGCGCGTGCCGTGGGGCTGTGCGCGTGCCGTGGGGCTGTGCGCGTGCCGTGGGGCTGTGCGCGTGCCGTGGGGCTGTGCGCGTGCCGTGGGGCTGTGCGCGTGCCGTGGGGCTGTGCGCGTGCCGTGGGGCTGTGCGCGTGCCGTGGGGCTGTGCGCGTGCCGTGGGGCTGTGCGCGTGCCGTGGGGCTGTGCGCGTGCCGTGGGGCTGTGCGCGTGCCGTGGGGCTGTGCGCGTGCCGTGGGGTTCTGCGCGTGCCGTGGGGTTGTGAGCGTGCCGTGGGGCTGTGCGCGTGCCGTGGGGCTGTGAGCGTGCCGTGGGGCTGTGAGCGTGCCGTGGGGCTGTGCGCGTGCCGTGGGGCTGTGCGCGTGCCGTGGGGCTGTGCGCGTGCCGTGGGGCTGTGCGCGTGCCGTGGGGCTGTGCGCGTGCCGTGGGGCTGTGCGCGTGCCGTGGGGCTGTGCGCGTGCCGTGGGGCTGTGCGCGTGCCGTGGGGCTGTGCGCGTGCCGTGGGGCTGTGCGCGTGCCGTGGGGCTGTGCACGTGCCGTGGGGGCTGTGCGCGTGCCGTGGGGCTGTGCGCGTGCCGTGGGGCTGTGCGCGTGCCGTGGGGCTGTGCGCGTGCCGTGAGGCTGTGCGCGTGCCGTGGGGCTGTGCGTGTGCCGTGAGGCTGTGCGCGTGCCGTGGGGCTGTGAGTGTGCCGTGAGGCTGTGCGCGTGCCGTGGGGCTGTGAGTGTGCCGTGAGGCTGTGCGCGTGCCGTGGGGCTGTGAGTGTGCCATGGGGCTGTGAGTGTGCCATGAGGCTGTGCGCGTGCCGTGGGGCTGTGAGTGTGCCGTGGGGCTCTGTGCCGTGCCGTGGGGCTGTGAGTGTGCCGTGGGGCTGTGAGTGTGCCGTGGGGCTGTGAGTGTGCCGTGGGGCTCTGTGCCGTGCCGTGGGGCTGTGCCGTGCCGTGGGGCTGTGCCGTGCCGTGGGGCTGTGAGTGTGCCGTGGGGCTGTGCCGTGCCGTGGGGCTGTGCCGTGCCGTGGGGCTGTGCGCGTGCCGTGGGGCTGTGCGCGTGCCGTGGGGCTGTGCGCGTGCCGTGGGGCTGTGCGCGTGCCGTGGGGCTGTGAGCGTGCCGTGGGGCTGTGCGCGTGCCGTGGGGCTGTGAGTGTGCCGTGGGGCTGTGAGTGTGCCGTGGGGCTGTGCGCGTGCCGTGGGGCTGTGCGCGTGCCGTGGGGCTGTGCGCGTGCCGTGGGGCTGTGAGCGTGCCGTGGGGCTGTGCGCGTGCCGTGGGCCTGTGCGCGTGCCGTGGGGCTGTGCGCGTGCCGTGGGGCTGTGCGCGTGCCGTGGGGCTGTGCGCGTGCCGTGGGGCTGTGAGTGTGCCGTGGGGCTGTGAGTGTGCCGTGGGGCTGTGAGTGTGCCGTGGGGCTGTGAGTGTGCCGTGGGGCTGTGAGTGTGCCGTGGGGCTCTGTGCCGTGCCGTGGGCTGTGAGCGTGCCGTGGGGCTGTGCCGTGCCGTGGGGCTGTGCGCGTGCCGTGGGGCTGTGCGCGTGCCGTGGGGCTGTGCGCGTGCCGTGGGGCTGTGCGCGTGCCGTGGGGCTGTGCGCGTGCCGTGGGGCTGTGCGCGTGCCGTGGGGTTCTGCACGTGCCGTGGGGTTGTGCGCGTGCCGTGGGGCTGTGCGCGTGCCGTGGGGCTGTGAGCGTGCCGTGGGGCTGTGCGCGTGCCGTGGGGCTGTGCGCGTGCCGTGGGGCTGTGCGCGTGCCGTGGGGCTGTGCGCGTGCCGTGGGGCTGTGAGTGTGCCGTGGGGCTGTGCCGTGCCGTGGGGCTGTGCGCGTGCCGTGGGGCTGTGCGCGTGCCGTGGGCCTGTGCGCGTGCCGTGGGGCTGTGCGCGTGCCGTGGGGCTGTGCGCGTGCCGTGGGGCTGTGCGCGTGCCGTGGGGCTGTGCGCGTGCCGTGGGGCTGTGCGCGTGCCGTGGGGCTGTGCGCGTGCCGTGGGGCTGTGCGCGTGCCGTGGGGCTGTGCGCGTGCCGTGGGGCTGTGCGCGTGCCGTGGGGCTGTGCGCGTGCCGTGGGGCTGTGCGCGTGCCGTGGGGTTCTGCGCGTGCCGTGGGGTTGTGAGCGTGCCGTGGGGCTGTGCGCGTGCCGTGGGGCTGTGAGCGTGCCGTGGGGCTGTGAGCGTGCCGTGGGGCTGTGCGCGTGCCGTGGGGCTGTGCGCGTGCCGTGGGGCTGTGCGCGTGCCGTGGGGCTGTGCGCGTGCCGTGGGGGTGTGCGCGTGCCGTGGGGCTGTGCGCGTGCCGTGGGGCTGTGCGCGTGCCGTGGGGCTGTGCGCGTGCCGTGGGGCTGTGCGCGTGCCGTGGGGCTGTGCGCGTGCCGTGGGGCTGTGCGCGTGCCGTGGGGCTGTGCGCGTGCCGTGGGGCTGTGCGCGTGCCGTGGGGCTGTGCGCGTGCCGTGGGGCTGTGCGCGTGCCGTGAGGCTGTGCGCGTGCCGTGGGGCTGTGCGTGTGCCGTGAGGCTGTGCGCGTGCCGTGGGGCTGTGAGTGTGCCGTGAGGCTGTGCGCGTGCCGTGGGGCTGTGAGTGTGCCGTGAGGCTGTGCGCGTGCCGTGGGGCTGTGAGTGTGCCATGGGGCTGTGAGTGTGCCATGAGGCTGTGCGCGTGCCGTGGGGCTGTGAGTGTGCCGTGGGGCTCTGTGCCGTGCCGTGGGGCTGTGAGTGTGCCGTGGGGCTGTGAGTGTGCCGTGGGGCTGTGAGTGTGCCGTGGGGCTCTGTGCCGTGCCGTGGGGCTGTGCCGTGCCGTGGGGCTGTGCCGTGCCGTGGGGCTGTGAGTGTGCCGTGGGGCTGTGCCGTGCCGTGGGGCTGTGCCGTGCCGTGGGGCTGTGCGCGTGCCGTGGGGCTGTGCGCGTGCCGTGGGCCTGTGCGCGTGCCGTGGGGCTGTGCGCGTGCCGTGGGGCTGTGAGCGTGCCGTGGGGCTGTGCGCGTGCCGTGGGGCTGTGAGTGTGCCGTGGGGCTGTGAGTGTGCCGTGGGGCTGTGCGCGTGCCGTGGGGCTGTGCGCGTGCCGTGGGGCTGTGCGCGTGCCGTGGGGCTGTGAGCGTGCCGTGGGGCTGTGCGCGTGCCGTGGGCCTGTGCGCGTGCCGTGGGGCTGTGCGCGTGCCGTGGGGCTGTGCGCGTGCCGTGGGGCTGTGCGCGTGCCGTGGGGCTGTGAGTGTGCCGTGGGGCTGTGAGTGTGCCGTGGGGCTGTGAGTGTGCCGTGGGGCTGTGAGTGTGCCGTGGGGCTGTGAGTGTGCCGTGGGGCTCTGTGCCGTGCCGTGGGCTGTGAGCGTGCCGTGGGGCTGTGCCGTGCCGTGGGGCTGTGAGCGTGCCGTGGGGCTGTGTGCGTGCCATGGGGCTGTGTGCGTGCCGTGGGGCTGTGTGCGTGCCATGGGGCTGTGCGCGTGCCGTGGGGCTGTGCGCGTGCCATGGGGCTGTGCGCGTGCCATGGGGCTGTGCGCGTGCCATGGGGCTGTGCGCGGGCCGTGGGGCTGTGCGCGTGCCGTGGGGCTGTGCGCGTGCCGTGGGGCTGTGCACGTGCCGTGGGGCTGTGCGCGTGCCGTGGGGCTGTGCGCGTGCCGTGGGGCTGTGCGCGTGCCGTGGGGCTGTGCGCGTGCCGTGGGGCTGTGCACGTGCTGTGGGGTTGTGCGCGTGCCGTGGGGCTGTGCGCGTGCCATGGGGATGTGCACGTGCCATGGGGCTGTGCACGTGCCGTGGGGCTGTGCGCGTGCCGTGGGGATGTGCACGTGCCGTGGGGCTCTGTGCGTGCCGGGGGGCTATGTGCGTGCCGTGGGGCTGTGCGCGTGCCGTGGGGCTGTGCGCGTGCCGTGGGGCTGTGCACGTGTCGTGGGGTTGTGCGCGTGCCATGGGGCTGTGCACGTGCCGTGGGGCTGTGAGCGTGTCATGGGGCTGTGCGCGTGCCGTGGGGCTGTGCGCGTGCCATGGGACTGTGCACGTGCCGTGGGGCTGTGCGCGTGCCGTGGGGCTGTGCGCGTGCCATGGGACTGTGCACGTGCCGTGGGGCTGTGCGATCGTGCCGTGGGGCTGTGTGTGTGCCGTGGGGCTGTGAGCGTGCCATAGGGCTGTGCACGTGCCGTGGGGCTGTGTGTGTGCCGTGGGGCTGTGAGCGTGCCGTAGGGCTGTGCACGTGCCATGGGGCTGTGCACGTGCCATGGGGCTGTGCGCGTGCCGTGGGGCTGTGAGCGTGCCGTGGGGCTGTGAGCGTGCCGTGGGGCTGTGCGCGTGCCATGGGGCTGTGCACGTGCCGTGGGCTGTGTGTGTGCCGTGTCCCAGCGTGAACTAGCTCCTTGTGTGTAACTGAGCATAGGTTTAAAGATGTAATGGTTGCAGAGAACTCAATCAGGCGCTCTTTTGTAAAATTAGCAAACAGTTTGGTCATAAAGCCAGAAAATGCTGGATAAACCCAACAAGCCTGTCAGCACCCGTGGAGAGAGAAGCAGAATTATCGGAGAATCCGTATGTTCTTCAGAGCTGAAAAGGCGAAGAATTGTGATGGATTATCAGAGGGAGTGGAAGAGGATAGAAGGTCAGGGACAGGTTGGAACTACGGAGAGATTGACAAAGATGAACACAATAGTTTGTGATTATTGGGGAATTAACTACAATCCACAAGACGTCAAACACATCTCCCCTGTTGAGTAGATTAGGATTGTTTTCATTGGAAAGACGGAGGTTGAGGGGAGACCTGATTGAGGTCTACAAAATTATAAGAGGTTTGGACAGGGTGGATAGCAACAAGCTTTTTCCAAGAGTGGGGGTGTCAATTACAAGGGGTCACGATTTCAAGGTGAGAGGGGGAAAGTTTAAGGGAGATGTGCGTGGAAAGTTTTTTATGCAGAGGGTGGTGGGTGCTTGGAACGCTTTGCCGGCAGAGGTGAAAAGAAATGTGGTAGAGGCGGGCACAATAGCATCATTTAAGATGCATCTGGACAGATATATGAACGGGCGGGGAAAAGAGGGAAGTAGATCCTTGGAAAATAGGCTACAGGTTTAGACAAAGGATCTGGATCGGCGCAGGCTGGGAGGGCCGAAGGGCCTGTTCCTGTGCTGTAATTTTCTTTGTTCTTTGTTCTGTTGGAGACAAAATGGTTAAATATCTTGAGGGGCAGCACTCCACATCATGTGGGGAATTGCAAAGTAGTTGTGCCTCCTTAATCTGTGCCATTGGCATCATCCTGCCCCACTCGATAGTCACCTCGCCAATTTAGCCAACTGCTCCCAACAAAACTGCCAACAGTTTGAGAGGTTGCAAATTGTTGCTCTAAACTCTAACATTTCCACTGCCTCCTGAAAAACTCTGAATGTCAGCTGCTAAAATCTGAATAATAACAATAATAATCTCTTATTGTCATAAGTGGGCCTCAATAAAGTTACTGTGAAAAGACCCTAGTCATTTCAATCCCTGAATTTCATGGATTAGTTCAATGTTACTATAATTTATTTTGATCTCCGTTTACAAAGTTTTGTTGAACTGCATCCGTACAAATATGAAGTTTCAGTAATTGAATTGAACAAAACAGGCTGTGATCCTTTGGAGGAATTACAGTAAAAGAATGATGGATTCACAGCTGTTATTTTTACCCCAAAACAATTTGTGTTAGTTTTTCTGCCTGTTGTTTAAACTGTGCAGGCCAGAACATTTCCTCTGAAGATTCCACATTTCTCTATAATAACTCCCAGCTACAAACCAGGGTAATCACAGGTTTCATCACCAATTTTGCACCAAGTCAGATGATTTTAGCCAACATATGGCCATTCAGCCGCTTGAGCAAGCTCCTCCAATTAATAGGATCATGGTTAATATGATGGTAACCCCAAATCTGCATCCTGCCCACCTCTGATAACCTTTCACTCCCTTGCTTATCAAGAATTTATCTAGCTCTGCCTTAAAAAGATTCAAAGACTTTGCTTCCACCATCTTCTCAGGAAGAGAGTTCCAAAGATTCATAGAGCCAGTCTTACAACACCGAAAAGACCCTTCGGCCCATCGAGTCTGCACCAGCAATAACTACCCCTAATCTGTCACTGATCCCACTTACCGGCACCTGTCCCATATCCTGGAATGTGAGGGTGTCTCAGGT
Source organism: Scyliorhinus canicula (assembly GCF_902713615.1). Taxonomy (NCBI): domain Eukaryota; kingdom Metazoa; phylum Chordata; class Chondrichthyes; order Carcharhiniformes; family Scyliorhinidae; genus Scyliorhinus; species Scyliorhinus canicula. The sequence continues at coordinate 169,073,253 of NC_052156.1, forward strand.
TTCCAGCCTCCATTACCTTCCCAGGCCGTACATTCCAGATTCTCAACACCCTCTGAGTGAAAACAACATTCTCAAATCCCCTCGGAACCCCCTGCCCCACACCCTGAAACTATGCCCTCCTGTGATTGACCCTCAACCAAGGGGAACAGCTGCTTCCTACTTATCCTGTCCAAACCCTCATATAATGATAATCTTTATTGTCACAAGTAGGCTTACATTAACACTGCAATGAATTTACTGTGAAAAGCCCCTAGTCGCCACATTCCGGCGCCTATTTGGGTAATCAGAGGGAGAATTCAGAATGTCCAATTCACCGAACAGCACGTCTTTCGGGACTTGAGGGAGGAAACTGGAGCACCCGGAGGAAACCCACGCAGACACGGGAAGAAAGTGCAGACTCCACACAGACAGTGACCCAAGCCGGGAATCGAACCTGGCGCTGTGAAGCAACAGTGCTGCTGTAAAACTCTTATACACCTCAGTCATATCCCCCCTCAGCCTTCTCTGCTCTAAAGAAAACAATCCCAACCTATCCAGTCTCTCCTTATAGCTCAGATGCTCCATCCCAGGCAACATCCTGGTGAATCTCCTCTGCAACCCTCCAGTGCAATCACATCCTTCCCATAGTGAGGTGACCAGAACTGCACACAGTACTCCAACTGTGGCCTAACCAATGTTCTGAACAGCTCCAACATAACCTCTTTGCTTTTATAGTCTATACCACGACTGACAAAGGTAAGTGTCCCATTTGCCTCCTTAACAACCCTATTCACCTCCTCTGCCGCCTTCAGGGATCTGTGAACAAGTTCCCCAAGATCCATCTGTTCCTCTGAGCTTCCTAGTATCCTGCCATTCATTACATCCTCCCTTGAACTGTTTCTTCTTCCAAAGTGCATCATCCCACACTTATTAGGGTTAAATACAATCTGCCACTGCTCTGCGCATCTGACCAACCCATCTATATCTTATGGCAACCTTCGACCCTCTTCTTCATTGTTAACCACCCTACTAATCTTGGGTGTAGTCTGCAAACTTACTTATCATGCCCCCCACATTCTCATTTATATCATTTATATATAACAATAAGGGACCTATCACTGATCCCTGGGGTGCGCCGGTGGACACCGGCCTCCAGTGACTCAAACAGCGTCTCCCACTACCCATCTGTGTCCTGTTACTGAGCCAGTTTCAGATCCACCTCGACAGGTTTCCTTGCATTCCAGGTGCTTGAACCGTCTCAATCAGTCTTCCATGTGGGACCTTGTCAAAGGCTTTGCTAAAATCCATATAAACAACATCAACTGCACTTCCTTCATCCACACTCACTCACTTTATCCAAACATTCTCTCAGATTTGTTAGGCATGATCTTCCTAAGCCATGCTGACTATCCCTTATCAACCCAGGCCTTTCCAAGTGGAAATTAATTCTCTTGAGCATTTCTTCCAATAGTTTTCCGACCATTGATGTGAAACTCACCAGTCTGTAACTCCCTGGTTTATCTCTACCACCCTTCTTGAAAAGTGGAACAACATTAGCTGTTCTCCAGTGGCCCCATGACCCGTGGCCAGAAAGGAATTAAAAACTTGCGTCAGAGCCCCTACAATCTCCCCCATCGCCTCCCACAGCAGCCTGTAATATAATTCATCCAGGCCTGGGATATATTTATTCTTAAGTCCGTCAAAGTCTCCAATACCTCCTCACTTCCTATGTCAAACTACTCGAGGTCCTCAGTCACATTTCCAGAATTCTATACTTATGCCCTCCTTCTTCCCTGTGAAGACCAATGAGAAGTATTCATTTAACACCCGAACAATATCCTGCAACTTCACAGATTGCCCCCTTGGTCCCTAGTGGGCCCCACTCTTTCCCTGGTTAACCTCTTCCCCTTAATGTATTTAGAGAATATCTTAAGATTCTGCCTGATCTTATTCACAAGTCCTTTTTCATGCCCCCTTTTTGCTCTTCTAATTACTTTCATAAGTTCCCTCTTGCACTTCTTAAATTTCTCGAGGGCCTCAGTTGAATTTCTCCCTATGAACTTGCAAAAAGCCTTTCCCATCCCCCTTATCCAGCCCTGGATTTTCCCAGATATCCAGGGTTCCCTGAACTTATTGCTCCTACATTTCCCCCGAAAGGAACATGCTGGGCCTGTGCCCTCCCATTTCCTTTTTGCTGTCCACTGTAGATTTTCCCACATAGGCTGTTCACTGCCAACTTTGGCCAGATCCTGCCTTATTTTCGTAAAATCTACTTTGCCTCAAACCATTTTTTGCAGGTCATCTTTTCCTTGTCCATACCAAACTTGAACCATACCGTATTGTGGTCGCTATCACTAAAATGCTCCTCAACTGACTCACGTTACTCTGAAAATATTTCACGTCACCTCCATTTTAAATGGGCGTTCCCTTATTTATAAATAGTGACCCCCTAGTTCTAGATTCTCCCACAAGAGGAAACATCCACACTGTCGATACCCCTCAGGATCTGATTTAGCTCACTGCGCTAAATCGCTGGCTTTTAAAGCAGACCAAGCAGACCAGCAGCACGGTTCGATTCCCGTACCAGCCTCCCCGGACAGGCGCCGGAATGTGGCGACTAGGGGCTTTTCACAGTAACTTCATTGAAGCCTACTCGTGACAATAAACGATTTTCATTTTCATTTCTTATATATTTCAATCAAGTCACCTCTTACTCTTCTAAACTCCAGGGAATAACAGCCTAACCTTTCCAATGTTTACTCCAAAATGATACTCCAAAAGCGGTCTCACTCAATATCCTGTGTAACCGAAGCCTAACCTCCATACTTTTGCATTCAATCCCCCTTGTAATAAATTAGAACATTCAATTAACTTTCCTAATTACTTGCTCTTCCTGCATACTGGCCATTTGTGATTCATGCACAAAGACATGAAGATTCCCCCCCCCCCCCCCCTCCTCCTCCTCCTCCCTCCTCCCACCCATGTTCCACACACACACACACCTCAAGAGCTCTGCAATCTCTCACCATTTATATCGGATTATTTTTACTCTTGCTGCCGAAATGGACAATTTTACATTTTACCACATTATACTCCACTTGGCAGATCTTTACTCACTCACTTAACCTATCAATATTTTTTGACCCTCCTTGTGTCCTCTTCACAATTTACTTTCTGCCTATCTTTGTGTCATCAGGAAATTTGGCAATCACCTTTCAATCCCTTCATCCAAGTCTTTATATAAACTGTTGAGGTTCCAGCGCTGATCCCTGTGACACACCGATTGTTACATCTGTCAACCAGAAAAATGCCCATTTGTGCCTACTCGTAGAATTGCATAGAATTTACAGTGCAGAAGGAGGCCATTCGGCCCATCGAGTCTGCACCGGCTCTTGGAAAGAGCACCCTACCCAAGCCCATACCTCCACCCTATCCCCATAACCCAGTAACCCCACCCAACACTAAGGGCAATTTGGACCCTGAGGGCAATTTATCACGGCCAATCCACCTAACCTGCACATCTTTGGACTGTGGGAGGAGTCCGGAGGAAACCCACGCACACACGGGGAGAACGTGCAGACTCCACACAGACAGTGACCCAGCCGGGATTCGAACCTGGGACCCTGGAGCTGTGAAGCATTTGTGCTAACCACTATGCTACCGTGCTGCCCACTCGTTTCTTGTTAGCCAGCCAATCTTCTATTGAAGCTGATGTATTACCCCCTAGTCCATGAGCTTTTATTTTCTGCAATAACCTTTGATGTGGCACCTTATCAAATGTCTTCTGGAAATCTAAATACTGTACATCCACCATTTCCCTTTATCCATGTTATGTTCCTCCCTCAGAAAACTCCAATAAGTTGGTGAAACATAATTTCCTTTTCACAAAACCATGTTGACTCTGTCATGTGCCCTGTAGTTCTTTAATAATAGCTTCTAAAATTTTGCCTATGCTTGGCGTTGTTATCTGGTCTGTGGTCTTCTACTTTCTCCCCTTCACTCTTTGAACAATGAAGTTACATTTGCTATCTTCCAATCTAATAAGACATTCCTGAATGTAGGGATTTCTGGAAAATTAAAACCAATGTATCAACTCTCTGATTAGAACCTGTTCATCTCCAACAATTCACTCAGTTCCACTTCTCTGATCATTACAATTTTCATGCGTTCCCCCTTCCCTTCTTACTCTGCCACAGGAGAAGAAGTTAGTTATTTGGTTAGCAGTGAATGGTAAAACCCTCAAGATTATTGACAGTCAGAGACATCTTGGTGTACAGGTCCACAGGTCACTGAAAGGGGCAACACAGGTGGAGAAGGTAGTCAAGAAGCCTTACGGCATGCTGCCTTCATCTGCCGGGGTATTGAGTATAAAAATTGGCAAGTCATGTTGCAGCTGTATAGAACCTTAGTTAGGGCACACTTGGAGTACAGTGTTCAAGTCTGGTCACCATACTATCAGAAGGATGTGGAGGCTTTAGAGAGGGTGCAGAAGAGATTTACCAGGATGTTGCCTGGTATGGAGGGCATTAGCTATGAGGAGAGGTTGAATAAACTTGGTTTGTTCTCACTGGAACGACGGAGGTTGAGGGGCGACCTGATAGAGGTCTACAAAATTATGAGGGGCACAGACAGAGTGGAAAGTCAGAGGCTTTTCCCCAGGGTAGAGGGGTCATTATGAGGGGACATAGGTTTAAGGACTGTGGGGTAAAGTTTAGAGGAGATGTACGAGGCAAGTTTTTTACACAGAGGTTAGTGGGTGCCTGGAGCTCGCTGCCGGAGGAGGTGGTGGAAGCAGGGATGATAGTGGCATTTAAGGGGCATCTTCACAAATACATGAATAGGATGGGAGTAGAGGGATACGGACCCTGGAAGTGTAGATTTTAGTTTAGACGGGCAGTATGGTTGGCGCAGGCTTGGAGGGCCGAAGGGCCTGTTCCTGTGCTGTACTTTGCTTTGTTCTTTGTTCACTGCTGTCTCAGCGCCAGGGATCCGGGTTCAATTCTGGCCTTGGGTCACTGTCTCTGTGGAGTTTCCACTTCCTCCCCATGTCTTCGTGGGTTTCCTCCGGCTTCTCTGGTTTCCTCCCAAAGTTCAAAGATGTGCAGATTAGATGGGGTTGTGGGGATAGGGCAGAGAAGCGGACATGCGTGGGGTGTTCTTTCAGAGGGCCGGTGCAAACTCAACGGGCTAAATGGCCTCCTTCTGCACTGTAGGGATTCTATGGAGATACAGCCAGAAGCCTCGTCATCAATCTGCACAATGGGAGCCGCGGGGGGGGGATTAAATCTGAACGCAATGGTATCGAGAAATTCCAGGAGCAATAGTTAATTTATACTAAGTTTTCATAAAAACTTAGAAGTCAGTTCCCAGATATGTCCTGGTAAACCAGGACCTAAGGTCTCAATTTCACATCGACAAGATGTTCACTCAGATGCTGTTAAAATTGTATTAACAATTTTAAGGGTTACAAATAAAAATGAATATGCTATTAGAAATGTTCAAATGTACTGCAGCATTGATACACAGACTGATAAATAAATACTAACTCCAGCAATTAGCAACCTCAAGATTCCTGTTACCTCCAAACGCTTCAGAACCAGTGCAGGTAGCCACTAAAATACATGAACAAATATTACGGTTAGTGCATTCATAACACATTACCTCAAAATTAATACTAAACATTATTATACTCTAACATGAGAAGTTACATTTACAAAGCAATATGAACGATTATTGCAAAACCTTAGATCTGGATATCATCCAAAATTATAACATTAATAATGATCTGAATTTGGTCATATTTAACCAATGTTAGCATGTCTCTCTGCAAGCAATGTTAGCAATCCCCAGTGAGTTCCACATAAAAGCAGAATTATTAATCAGAAACAACTCCACAATAGAAGAATATTGATTGACTGTCCAGAAGTCTTTGATCATAAAGAACAGTCCATTCATATCCTTGAAGTAGACCACTTGCCTAGCTCAGAATAAATTCACTTCCCGCACATGGGCCATATTTCTTTTAAAATTTATGTTCCATCAGCAAGTTTGTTTATAATCCATTAATGTAATCCAAGGATCTTTCTTTTCATTTAGTTGATTTATTTTCTGTCCATGTTCCTTTGAAGTTTATTGTATTTAAAAAACAGACAGTCAGCTCAGAGGGAGACAAAGCAAATGCTCGAGTCCACTCTGCCCCCTATCGTCTGGTACCCCCTTGATCCACCTGCACTTCCTCCACCCAGGACCAATACTATCGTCCACCACTTTCCCCAACCTCATATAAATCAATATAATTACCAAAACCAATTCCAGCAACCTCGCAAAAATTTGCACCGACAACTGTGAGGGTTTTATTTTTAAACCTATCACAGGACATCTCTTGCTTTCCTAAAAAAAAATATTTGGAACATTTACTCAAAACGTAGCGAACTACTCAAAATAATTCTAGCCAAAATTATAGCCAATAATTATAGCCAATAATTATAACCAATAATTATAACCAATAATTATAGCCAATACAAGCTCCTCTCTAAACTAATATTTCCATGATCCTAGCTATGCTCCCACTTTAGTTAATCTCTTCTGCACACTTCACGATCAAAGACCTTGATGTAAATGTTCCCAGTATCATATTGACATAGTAAGTGGGAGTGGGGGTAAAGTTCAAGGAGAGGGTAAGTGGGGGAACGTGGTTTGTGTGTAACAGAACCTGTTTCACAGGCGTAAGGGTGACTGTTATCTTTCTGCCTCTGAAAGAATTTCCCAGGACTGGGCTGTAAGCAATCAGCAGCCCAATCCAGAGTTGGTTAAACAATTGGAGTAATCAAAGCCCCATCTAGGGGCTCTTTTCCAAATGGGAGGGCAGTTTCCTGATGTTGGAGCAGCCAACACCACCCCCACCAACCAAAGCAGTGCCAACAGTTTCTGAGGTGGTCTCAGAGCAGAAGATCGGGGCATTGACAGAGCCAGAGGCTGCACGTCCCAATGGAGGAGTTGTCAGAAGGAAAGGTCACAGCTGCTGCCAAAAGTAATCCTATTGAGGACCCTCTGCTCTACACTCCTGGGTCTGCAAGCAATGAACTCCTCATTCTCAAATTTACACGCTGTCCAAATTCTCCATGCTGAGCCACCTGTGATTACATTTGTCTCAGTAACGTCCAGTTCCCTCAATGGGACCCCCAGCCAGCCTGTGCTGTGGATTTCCGGCCACTGAAACTCACTCGCTGCCCTTAATAAGACAGCAGGCACCATTCCAGGTAATCCCTGGACGTTTGCACTGACAGGTGTCCCGATAACATGGGCACGTTCTGGACCTCATATAGAGGTCAGGATTCCAACACTCCGTTTAAAATTTAGCCTGTGGTCTCTACCACAGTTTTTCACAATACACCTGAAGAAGATTCCAGAATGGAATATTGGCTCCAAAGACCATAACTTTTATCTTTTTTTATATAAAATATAGAGGACAGACACAGGACCACTGAATAGTATTAACAACAATTACAATTTTATTAAACATAGAAAAATTAAATTATAATACAAAATACTCGAGTGGCACGGCGGCGCAATGGTTAGCATTGCTGCCTCATGGCGCCAAGGACCCGGGTTCAATCCCGGCTCTGGGTCGCTGTCCGTGTGGAGTTTGCACATTCTCTGCGTGTTTGAGTGGGTTTCGCCCCCACAAACCGAAGATATGCAGGGTAAGTGGATTGGCCATGCTAAATTGCCTCTTATTTGGAAAAAAAGATTTGGGTACTCAGAATTTTTTTAAAAAGATACAAAATACTCCTTTTACTCCCGCCTGCCTTTAGCTTAATAATTACACACGGGTTTTAGGATTAACAGTTAACAAAGTACATCTTAAGCTACAATGGTCTCATTAACATACAAAATCCCTTTTAAGCAAAGCTGGCTGTGGTCAAACACACTCCTCTGTGAACCCACGTGAATTTCTGTGGATTTCTCCTTAAAATCCCCCCAGAGATTCTTATACCGTGATCCACCTTATCTTACTGAACTCCAGCTCCCACACCAGTGCTTTCAAATTCTGCTTTCAAAAGTCACACTTTCAAATATTCTTTTAAATTCTGCTTTTCCTTCTCTGCTTCCATCAAGGTTTCACTGTCAGGTTTTCCACCCCCCCCCCCCCCCCCCCCTTCAGGTTTCCTTCATCTTAAAAGCACAAACTCCGAGACCCAGCCACCGATTTCCACAATTATTTCAAATAATTTCTCACAAACCTGTGGCGGGATTCTCTGATCCTGAGGCTAAGTGTTGACGGCGTCGGAAACGCCGTCGCGTTTCCCGACATTGTCAACACGGCCCCAGGATCAGCAATTCTGGCCCATATAGAGGGCCAACAGGAAGCTGGAGCAGTTCACACTGTTCCAGCTGCTGATCTGGCCATGGAATGGGCGCCGGGGAATGCGCGCATGTGCAGTGGGTCCGCCGCGAACCCGCGTATGCGCAGTCCCACCGACGCGATTTCCACGCATGCGCGGTGTCTCCCTTGTCCGCGCCGGCCCCGACCCAACATGGTGCAGGAGTACAGGGGCCAGCGCGGAAGAAAGGAGGCCGGGAGACAGAGAGGCCGGCCTGCAGATCAGTGGGTCCTGATCACGGGCCAGACCACATCGGCGGCCCCCCCCCGGGGTCGGATCCCCTCCCCCGCCACAGGCCGCCACCCGACCCTTCAACGCCGAGGTCCCGCCGGCTCACAGCAGTTTAGAACGGCGCCGCTGGGACTTGGGTTTTTATTACGGCCGCTCGGCCCATCTGGGCGGGAGAATCATGGGGGGGCGCGTAGAGTGGCCCCTGACTGGCGCCGCGCCGACCACGCCGGCCCCAATGGCGCCAATTCTCCGCTCTGTGGTGAATCGCGTCCTGGCGTCGGGGCGGCGTGGCACGGGGTCGGAGAATCCTGCCCCTGACCTCTTCTGCAAATATCCTTCTGGCCGCACGACCCAACGCCTTTTCAACTCTGGCTTTTCTGAACAGCAATCTGCTCCGGTTCCCAGTTTCCTGTTTATTTAGCTTCAGACTTCTTGAAAACTTTCCATTTCTCTAGATACGTTAAATTGCTGGACTTCTGGTTTCTGGAATATTTCTTCTTAATGATTACTCCATAGTATGGCTTTTCTTCTAGCAAGGCTGAGGGAGATGTTCCCTCTTTAGCCTTCCAAAACCAACTGTTCCCAATAGAGCTGCCTTCTCTCTCAGTACCCATCTCCAACTGTAATGAAAATTAGCTAAACTAAAACTAAACTGCTTCTCTACCCCAGTTGCTAAGCAACCACTATTGGTTCATTTACTCTTTATGCCATAACTCTTTCGAAGAACAATAGAATCACAATTGGAACTGAATGATAAAAAATCCTGCACATGGTTGCACAACACTTAGCCTCAGGATCAGAGAATCCCGCCACAGGTTTGTGAGAAATTATTTGAAATAATTGTGGAAATCGGTGGCTGGGTCTCGGAGTTTGTGCTTTTAAGATGAAGGAAACCTGAAGGGGGGGGGGGGGTGGAAAACCTGACAGTGAAACCACCCAGATCATTCTGGAAGACCAACCTCCAGTATGTTTAAAATATTTCTAATTTGATTAATTACATGTTCTGATAGAACCCAAGTTTGTGGCAGCTCACCTGATTGCAGAGAATGATGACAGAGATGACGACAAAGTTTACTTTTTCTTCACTGAGAAGGCTCTGGAGACAGAGGGAGGAAGCATTGCCATCTACTCCAGGGTGGGAAGACTATGTGCCGTAAGTGAAATGATATAATTCCATGGGCTCTTGCTCGATCTATAGCCAGTGAGTGAGACCGTCACCTGGATTTAGTTCCAGTCAGTTGTATTTTTGTTAAAGGAGAGATTGATCAGTCATTGGTGCCTCCAATAATAACAAGAAATTGGGGTCTCAACAAATTGGTGTTTTCTGCACATTGCCGAACTCTTTATCGCAACAGCATTGATTCTCTCTGGAAAGACATCAATTCTAAACTGACATCACCTAGTTCAGGATTACATGTAGATATTCCAAAATTGGTAAGATGGCATATTGTGTACCCCCTTATCCATGTAAATATTTAGATAGGACCAGGAAATGACCCTCAGCATGAAGCAAGCTAAAAAGCTGACCTCGAGCAGGCTGATGAACAGCGTAGGGGATAACCGCCCGCACAGTTTGGGTACCTTTCCTGTGTCTATTGGCCAGAAGGGTTTGAATACCAGGTCAGATACCAGCCCCCAGAAAAAGGGTGTATTAAAAAGTGGTCAGGGACAGGGGCTGGGAGGTGGCAGTGCTCAAACAATCCCCTTCTTCAGATAGGAGAGAAAGTGGATTTCGGAGGGAGGGTGAATAGAGGGAGGTTGAATGGAGGGAGGGTGGATGGAGGGATGGCGAATAGAGGGAGGGCGGACAGAGGGAGGGAGAGAGGGCGGAGGAGCACTGACGCGAGCAGAATGTTGTTTTGAGAAGATGCTGAGATTAACACTGGGCCTCTGGTCTGTTTATCCACTGGGATCGATAAACCATTGAGCTGTCACAGGCTGCATATTGTCTATATCCAATAAAGGCATTTGTGTCTAAACTATTTATTTTTAAGCAACAACAATCTGAAATTACTGAATAGTTGATTGACCATCTTCGGTACCTGTGGCCCCTGGAGCCCAGTTTATTTGTTCAACACCTTTAACAATATGAAATATTCCAAGGGGCTCCCCAGGGACATTATAAACCAAAATATGACTGAGCCACAAAAATATTAGATCAGACCAAAAACTTGGCCAAAGAGGGGTTTTTAAGAAGAGTCTTAAATGCGGAAAGTGGGATAGAGGCACAGAGAGGCTTAGGGAGGAGATTAAATCCATGGCAACCAATGATGGGGCAATTAAGATTGGGGAAAGTACAGGAGGCCAGGACTGGAGGAGTGCAGATATCTCTAGCTGAGCGGCTGGAGAAGATTACAGAGATAGAGAGCGGCCGGCCATAGACTGAGAGTCAATGTAAGTCACTAAAAACAGAGTGAGAGGGCAATGGGATATACTGGCAGCAATTATCCATGTGCTTGAGTGAGTTTACCAGAGGCAACTTTCCCTCTAGTTTTTTTTTTCTCCTTGAAAGAGGTACTGAAATTTGGAATTAATACAAAACCACATTTGAAAGTTGAGGAAATATCTAAATCTCCTTTCTCAATAATCTGAACACTATTTTCTGTTTTATTTTTAGCTATGGTAACGTCTGAAAGTTTTATTAGCTTACCATTTACCCTTTAATTTTATTAAAATGCCATAATTGCAAAACTCCCCACTGGCACCTCGAGACAAATTTCCTGCAGCAATTGGACCAAAACACATTTCCTTCTCCAGCTCTCAAAATATCTTCCCATCAGCACCTCTCCAAAAACTGGGAGATCAGAGAAAATCACTTCCTCTGCCAGAGTTACAAAATCAATAAATCAGGAATCAAAATATTCTTCCCCACTAACTTCATTCCTTCCAGAAAACTGGAATTAACTTAAAGTACATCTCCGGTGGAGGTATTTACAGCAAAGATCTTATATTGACACCTGAATAAACCAATCACCACTATCTGGATAGTTTATTCAGAGCTGGGCTGTGTAGAACTAATTGTGATGATAACATGTTTCTTGCTGAATTAATTAGCTTTAATTCGGAACAGATCTCTCTATCAATGTAACTGCACCACTTATTAATCCATTGTTGCTTCAAAAGAATGATGAGCTTAATTGGAAGGATAAAAATAAATCATGTTGTTGAGTCCTTGACAAAGATATTGATGTGTTAATCTACTGGTATGTTTCTCCTCAGAATGACATTGGCGGGCAACGAGTGTTGGTGAATAAATGGAGCACTTTTGTCAAAACCAGACTGCTGTGTTCAGTGATGGGACCCAATGGGATTGACACACATTTTGATGAAATGGGTAACTGTTACTTATGATTGCCGGTAACACAAATTAAATTCATGTGATATTAAAAAAATACAGCGGCCTTCTTATAAAATCAGACGGAGCAGAGTGTCCATGATGAATGACAAAATATGTCTTTTAATAATGGATTTAGTGAAACAAGAGAACTATGATTTGTGTTTTTCATGACCTCAGTATGCTCCAATGTGCTCAGCCAATTAAGTACTTTTCAAATGGCATTATTGCATTAGGAAACATAGCAGCCAATCAGCAAGCTCACACAGACAGAAATGTGTTAATTACCAGGTAATCAGTTTCAGCAATCAGGCGTAAAGATCAGTTGGGGCAAGAGCAGCATGCTAATGATGCTGATCTCTGCGACACAGGCTTCAATCAGGAGGCAGGGACCCCAGAAATAACCTGCCAGTTACATGGAGGCCAACAAGTCAGAAAACAATAAAATATAAACCATTAATCTTAACAAATCCAGAACCTCTGTTTCGCACCATTTTCATCTTTGAGCAGCATCTTTGTGCTTGATCACTCGGTCTGGGTAATATACACTAGTGGCAACGTACCAGATCGCCATAACCGTATTGCTTAATTCAAATCTCATGGCTTTTTGCTTTTATTCTTCTTCTTAAAGACATCTAGAACATACAACATAGAACAGTACAGCACAGAACAGGCCCTTCAGCCCTCGATGTTGTGCTGAATATTGTCCGAAACCAAGATCAAGCTATCCCACTCCCTGTCATTCTGGTGTGCTCCATGTGCCTATCCAATAACCGCTTGAAAGTTCCTAAAGTGTCCGACTCCACTATCACAGCAGGCAGTCCATTCCACACCCTAACCACTCTCTGAGTAAAGAACCTACCTCGGACATCCCTCCTATATCTCACACCCTGAATCTTATGGTTATGCCTCCTTGTAACAGCTACATCCACCCGAGGAAATAGTCTCTGAACGTCCACTCTATCTATCCCCCTCATCATCTTATAAACCTCTATTAAGTCGCCTCTCATCCTCCTCCACTCCAAAGAGAAAAGCCCTAGCTCCCTCAACCTTTCCTCATAAGACCTATCCTGCAAACCAGGCAGCATTCTGTTAAATCTCCTTTGCGCCCTTTCCAATGCTTCCACATCCTTCCTATAATGAGGTGACCAGAACTGCGCACAATACTCCAAATGTGGTCTCACCAGGGTCATGTATAGTTGCAGCATAACCTCGCGGCTCTTAATCTCAAGCCCCCTGTGAATAAACGCTAACAGACTAGAAGCCTTCTTCACGGCTCTATCCACTTGAGTGGCAACCTTCAGAGATCTATACATCACCTTAGGAAAATCAGGCACCATGTAACTTCCAAGGGAAATTAGTGATGTGCAATAGGTGCTGCCTTGTCAGTGAAGGACACATCGCATGATGCATTTAAGAAAAGCTCAGTTATGGCATGATAGTATCTGAATTGAACAATTACCGGCACATTCCAGCCTCTGGGCAGCTATCTGTTCCAAACCAGAATAAAGACACAATGGCAGAAGATGACTCACACAATGAATAATACAGGAGGACATGCCAGGGGCAGCATCAAGCATACCCACAAATAAGGTGTCAACTTGGTGAAGTTACAACACAGGAGTACTTGTGTGCCAAACTGCAAGTGATAAACAGAGCAAAGCAATTCCACAACCAATTGATCAGATCTAAGCCGCCACTCTAGCCGTGAATGGTGGGGGACAATTAAACTCACTGGAGGAGGAGGCTCCACAAATATCCCCATCCTCAATGATGAGGGAGCCCAGTAAAAAACAAGACTGAGGCATTCACAATTCAGTCAGAAATGCTGAGTGGATGATCCATCTCAGCCTCCTCTGGAGGTTCCCAGCATCACAGATGTCAGTCTTCAGCCAATACAATTCACTCCACATGATATCAAGAAAGGGCTGAAGGCACTGGATACTGCAAAGGCTCTGGGCCCTGACAATATCCTGGCACTAGTACTGAAGACTTGTGCTCCAGAACTTGCCGCATCCCTAGCCAAGCTGTTCCAGTACAGCTACAACACTGGCATCTACCCGGCAATGTGGAAAATTGTCCAGGTATGTCCTGCACACAAGAAACAGGACAAATCCAACCCAGCCAATTATCGCCCTATCAGTCTAATCTCCATCAGCAAAGTGATGGAAGGAGTCATTAACAGTGCTATCAAACGGCACTTACTCAGCAACAACCTGCTCACAGACGCTCAATTTAGGTTCTGCCAGGGTCACTCAGCTCCTCACCTCATTACAAACATGGACAAAAGAACTGAACTCCAGAGGGAGAGGTGAGGGCGACTGCCCTCGACATCAAAGCAACATTAGCTAAGTGTAGCATCAAGTAGCCCTCGCAAAACTCAGGGGAACATTTTCCACTGTTTGGAGTCATATCTGGCACAACGGAAGATGGTTATGGTTATTGAAGGTAAATCATCTCAGTTCCAACACAACTCTTTAGGAGGGCCTGAAAGTAGTGAAATAAATACTGTTGTGATCGCAGTTATAACTGGACAGGAACATCCCAAAATAGAACCCTGGCTCAAAATACCGGAGCTTTTACATTTGATTTTTAAAATCTGAAGGAACAGAGTCACAGGACCGTTAATTAGTTTAACAACAAGAAAAACCATTTATTAAACATGAAAACATTGGATTATAATACAAAATCTTTTATTCCCCATTTATTTCAAAAATTACACACTGCTTTTAAAATTAATATAGATGACAAAATATAACTTAATCTACAATGGTCACATTACAGAGTCCCTTTAGAGCACACAAGATGCCTATAGTAAAATGCATGCACACTCAATAACTGAACTTTCACAGCCTCTGAGATAGAGAATTCCGAAGATTCACAACTCCATTTAAATAAATTTCTCCTCACCTTGGTTCTGAGTGAAATCCTCTTGAAATTGTGTCCCCAGTTCTAGACTCCAATCCAAGGGAAACATCTTACCTGCATCGACCCTGTCTATTCCTTCAAGTATTTTGTAGGTTTCAATGAGTTTACCTCATTATTTGGAATTCTGGGAATACAGGCCCAGTTTCCACAATCTTTCTTCATAAGACAGTACCACCATCCTCGGAACAAGTCTGGTGAAGCTTCACTGCACTCCCTCTTTGGGAATAATATCCTTCCTGGGGTAAGGGGACAGACACTGCACGCATTACTCACCAAACTTCTATACAATTGAAGCAAGACTTCACTACTGCTGTACTCAGATCATCTGGTGATAAAGGCTAACATTCCATTAGCCTTCCTAATTGTTTGCTGCACCTGCATTTTAGCCTTCAGAGACCTGTTGACAAGGACACCCAGGTCCCTTTGTACATCTACACTTTCTAATGTTTTATCATTTAGGGAATACTCTGCAAATCTGTTCCTCCTACCAAAACAGGTCTCACATGTTTCCACATTATATTCCAGCTGCCATGTTCTTGCCCACTCGCTCAGTCTCACCCATAGCCAGTAGCCACATTATTCCTTTCTCACAACACACATTCCCACTTAGCTTTGTATTCTCCACACACTTGGAAATATTACATTTGGCCCCCATACCCCAATCATTAACATATATTGGAAGCATCAGGGAAACAAGTACTGACTCTTGTGGTACCCCACTAGTCACAGCCTGGCAATGGGAGAATGACCCATTTCCACCTCCTGCTTTCTGCCTGTTGGCCAATCCTCAATCCCTGGCAGGAGATTGTTCCCCAACCCATTTGCTTTCATTTTGCTAATCAATCAAATGTTGTCTGAAAATCCAAGTATATGACATCCATCAACTTTCCTTCATCAATTTTATTCAGAAAATCTGCAAAAAAACTCCAAAAGGTATGTCAAACATGATTTCCCAATCGAAAATCCATACTGACTGTGCCCAATTTGATCATGATTGGCCAAGTACCTTTTTTTCAATTCGTTCATGGGACATGGTTGTCACAGGCTTGAGGGGGACAATTAAGAGTCAACCACATTGCTGTGGGTCTGGAGTCACATGTAGGCCAGACCAGGTAAGGACGGCAGATTTCCTTCCCTCAAGGACATGAGTGAACCAGATGGGTTTTTACGACGATCGACAATGGTATCACGGTCAACATTGGACTTTTAACTCCAGATTTTTATTGAATTTAAATTCACCATCTGCCATGGCAGAATTTCAACCCGGGTCCCGAGCATTACCCTGGGTCTCTGGTTTACTAGTCCAGTTACAATGCCACTACACCACCGCCTTCCCTTAATCATCCTTTATAACAGATTCCAGCATTTTCCCCACCACTTACCTAAGGCTAACAGGTCTGAGTTCCCTGTTTTCTCTCACCCTTCTTGAGCAAGCTTGATTCAGAGGACTCTTGCACTATTTGACTGAATGCTATAGATGTTTTGCTGGTCATCCATTCCCTCTTTGCCTGCACATTTCTAACCTGTGATGTGACCACTGCCCTAAGCGTGCAATCCGCCCTCTTCAGCATCACAGATGTGCCACTCAAGCTCCAGAACTCTGAGCTCAAGTTGCTGCAGCTGATGACACCTCCTGCACATGTGTTCATCTCGGGAACGTGAAATGTCTCTGAATCTCCTTGTGCCTCAGGACAGGTGTTCTGCACTCCCAGTCTGTCCTATCATAACTTATACTTATGTTTTAACAATTTACTACTAACTAGAACATAACAGACCGACCAATCAACTCCTCCTCATGTTCCCATAAGTTAGATACTGAAGAGTTATGTCAAACTATTACAATTTCTATATTTATAATATAATAGAAATTTACACTTTCCGAGCTGTGAAGAAAAGAACTCACCAACTGACTGGAGACTGGGTGGGTCGGTGCAGACTTGATGGGCCGGGTGGCCTCCTTCTGCACTGTATGTTCTATTTTCCTGCTACAGTAATCTACCCCAATTGAACCGACTCCTTTTAGCTGATTGACAGATAACTGCTACCACCAGGCAGCCGCCTGTTTAACAAGACATTTAACTCATTTGAAGGTTGTTTGTTCAACATCAAAGTCTGACTCTTAATCTATACCTAGATCGTATTCCATTTTACAGTTGATAAACGATAAAACAAAGAGGGGCCGTTTGGCATGTGGATTGATTCCACACTGTAAAGCTGAGACTCCTATAAAAGCAAGAGTCCATCTTTGATTCCCATTCCAGCAGAGTTAGACTCGGGACTTGCTCTTTCCCCTGCCCCTGTAGTAAACTCGGGTGGAATTTTACCAAAATATGTGTCAGGTTCTGACTGAAAACCAACGTGATCTCTCCAGCTGTACAGCTGAGATTTCTCTCCAGAATTTCTGGCGCTCAATGTGGTTTGCGACGTCGCTCTGGCAGGGCAACGCCTGACGGCATGGTAGCGTAGTGGTTAGCACTGTTGCTTCACAGCTCCCAGCTTGGGTCACTGTCTGTGCTGGGTCTGCACGTTCCCCCTGTGTCTGCGTAGATTTCCTCCGGGTGCTCCGGTTTCCTCCCACAGTCTAAAGATGGGCAGGTTAGGTGGATTGGCCATAATAAATTGCCCTTCGTGTCCAAAAAAGGTTAGGTGGGGTTACTGGGTTATGGGGATAGGTTGGAGGTGTCGGTTTAAGTAGGGTGCTCTTTCCAAGGGCCAGTGCAGACTCGATGGGCCGAATGGCCTCCTTCTGCACTGTAAATTCTATGCTTCTATGAACAGTAATTCTGTTACTTACAGTACTTATCCTTAGCTGCACGGTGAGAGTATCTAAGCTCATGAATCTCCACTTGCTAAGTTCTGTGCTCTGCTGCCTTGTAAAGGTGCTGAGTTAGTGGACACCAGACAGTTTTACAATATTGGTAGGAACTCATTTTTGTATCACTCTGGGATATTCTGAGGCTACTCCCCATAATGAACAGTTTCAGAATTCTATTATCTAAGCTTGAAATATAAATTGCCTGCTTTTCTCAGCAAATCCATCTTGGATACATGAGATTGGGACATGAGGCAACAGCAACTTTCTCTCAAAATAGACAAAAAAGAAAGTTTCAGTTGTGTTGGCCTAAACCAAGCTGGAGTTAAAAGGCCTAAAATATTTCCTTAATAAAAACAGAAAATGCTGGATAAACCCAGCAGCATCTGCGGAGAGAAACAGAGTTAATGTTTCGAGTATGTCTGACTCTGAGCCGAAGCGAGGTAGAAATGTGATAGAACATAGAACGATACAGCGCAGTACAGGCCCTTCGGCCCTCGATGTTGCACCGACATGGAAAAAAAAAACTAAAGGCCATCTAACCTACACTATGCCCTTATCATCCATATGCTTATCCAATAAATTTTTAAATGCCCTCAATGTTGGCGAGTTCACTACTGTTGCAGGTAGGGCATTCCACGGCCTCACCACTCTTTGCGTAAAAAACCCACCTCTGACCTCTGTCCTATATCTATTACCCCTCAATTTAAGGCTATGTCCCCTCGTGCTAGCCACCTCCATCCGCGGGAGAAGGCTCTCTCTGTCCACCCTATCTAACCCTCTGATCATTTTGTATGCCTCTATTAAGTCACCTCTTAACCTTCTTCTCTCTAACGAAAACAACCTCAAGTCCATCAGCCTTTCCTCATAAGATTTTCCCTCCATACCAGGCAACATCCTGGTAAATCTCCTCTGCACCCGTTCCAAAGCTTCCACGTCCTTCCTATAATGAGGCGACCAGAACTGTACGCAATACTCCAAATGCGGCCGTACCAGAGTTTGGTACAGCTGCATCATGACCTCATGGCTCCGGAACTCAATCCCTCTACCAATAAAGGCCAACACACCATAGGCCTTCTTCACAACCCTATCAACCTGGGTGGCAACTTTCAGGGATCTATGTACATGGACACCGAGATCCCTCTGCTCATCCACACTACCAAGAATTTTACCATTAGCCAAATATTCCGCATTCCTGTTATTCTTTCCAAAGTGAATCACCTCACACTTCTCCACATTAAACTCCATTTGCCACCTCTCAGCCCAGCTCTGCAGCTTATCTATGTCCCTCTGTAACCTGCAACATCCTTCCGCACTGTCTACAACTCCACCGACTTTAGTGTCGTCTGCAAATTTACTCACCCATCCTTCTGCGCCCTCCTCTAGGTCATTTATAAAAATGACAAACAGCAACGGCCCCAGAACAGATCCTTGTGGTACGCCACTCGTAACTGAACTCCATTCTGAACATTTCCCATCAACTACCACTCTCTGTCTTCTTTCAACTAGCCAATTTCTGATCCACATCTCTAAATCACCCTCAATCCCCAGCCTCCGTATTTTCTGCAATAGACGACCGTGGGGAACCTTATCAAACGCTTTACTGAAATCCATATACACCACATCAACTGCTCTACCCTCGTCTACCTGTTCAGTCACCTTCTCAAAGAACTCGATAAGGTTTGTGAGGCATGACCTACCCTTCACAAAACCATGCTGACTATCCCTAATCATATTATTCCTATCTAGATGATTATAAATCGTATCTTTTATAATCCTCTCCAAGACTTTACCCACCACAGACGTTAGGCTCACCGGCCTATAGTTACCGGGGTTATCTCTACTCCCCTTCTTGAACAAAGGGACCACATTTGCTATCCTCCAGTCCTCTGGCACTATTCCTGTAGCCAATGATGACCTAAAAATCAAAGCCAAAGGCTCAGCAATCTCTTCCCTGGCTTCCCAGAGAATCCTAGGATAAATCCCATCCGGCCCCGGGGACTTATCTATTTTCACCTTGTCCAGAATTGCCAACACTTCTTCCCTACGCACCTCAATGCCATCTATTCTAATAGCCTGGGTCTCAGCATTCTCCTCCACAATATTATCTTTTTCTTGAGTGAATACTGACGAAAAGTATTCATTTAGTATCTCGCTTATCTCCTCAGCCTCCACACACAACTTCCCACCACTGTCTTTGACTGGCCCTACTCTTACCCTAGTCATTCTTTTATTCCTGACATACCTATAGAAAGCTTTTGGGTTTTCCTTGATCCTACCTGCCAAAGACTTCTCATGTCCCCTCCTTGCTCGTCTCAGCTCTCTCTTTAGATCCTTCCTCGCTTCCTTGTAACTATCAAGCGCCCCAACTGAAACTTCACGCCTCATCTTCACATAGGCCTCCTTCTTCCTCTTAACAAGAGATTCCACTTCTTTGGTAAACCACGGTTCCCTCGCTCGACCCCTTCCTCCCTGCCTGACTGGTACGTACTTATCAAGAACATGCAATAGCTGTTCCTTGAACAAGCTCCACATATCCAGTGTGCCCAACCCTTGCAGCCTACTTCTCCAACCAACACATCCTAAGTCATGTCTAATGGCATCATAATTGCCCTTCCCCCAGCTATAACTCTTGCCCTGCGGGGTATACTTATCCCTTTCCATCACTAACGTAAAGGTCACCGAATTGTGGTCACTGTCTCCAAAGTGTTCACCTACCTCCAGATCTAACACCTGGCCTGGTTCATTACCCAAAACCAAATCCAAAGTGGCCTCGCCTCTTGTTGGCCTGTCAACATATTGTGTCAGAAAACCCTCCTGCACACATTGTACAAAGAACGACCCATCCAATGTACTCGAACTATATCTTTTCCAGTCAATATTAGGAAAGTTAAAGTCTCCCATAACAACTACCCTGTTACTTTCGCTCTTTTCCAGAATCATCTTCGCCATCCTTTCCTCTACATCTCTAGAACTATTAGGTGGCCTGTAGAAAACTCCCAACAGGGTGACCTCTCCTTTCCTGTTTCTAACCTCAGCCCATACTACCTCGGAAGAAGAGTCCCCATCTTGCATCCTTTCTACCACCGTAATACTGTCCTTGACTAGCAGCGCCACACCTCCCCCTCTTTTGCCCCCTTCTCTGACCTTACTAAAGCACCTAAACCCCGGAACCTGCAACAACCATTCCTGTCCCTGCTCTATCCATGTCTCTGAAATGGCCACAACATCGAAGTCCCAGGTACCAACCCATGCTGCCAGTTCCCCTACCTTATTTCGTATACTCCTGGCATTGAAATAGACACACTTCAAACCACAGACCTGAACACTGCCGCCCTCCTGCGAAGTCAAAACTGTGCTCCTGACCTCTCTACTCTCAATCTCTCGCACCCCAAAACTACAATCCAGGTTCCCATGCCCCTGCTGAATTAGTTTAAACCCCCCCAAAGAGTACTAACAAATCTCCCCCCCAGGATATTGGTGCCCCTCAGGTTCAGATGTAGACCATCCTGTCTATAGAGGTCCCACCTTCCCCAGAAAGAGCCCCAGTTATCCAGAAATCTGAATCCCTCCCGCCTGCACCATCCCTGTAGCCACGTGTTTAATTGCTCTCTCTCCCTATTCCTCATCTCACTATCACGTGGCACGGGCAACAACCCAGAGATAACAACTCTGTTTGTTCTCGCTCTGAGCTTCCATCCTAGCTCCCTAAAGGCCTGCCTGACATCCTTGTCCCCTTTCCTACCTATGTCGTTAGTGCCAATGTGGACTACGACTTGGGGCTGCTCCCCCTCCCCCTTAAGGACCCGGAAAACACGATCCGAGACATCACGTACCCTTGCACCTGGGAGGCAACATACCAAACGTGAGTCTCTCTCGCTCCCACAAAATCTCCTATCTGTGCCCCTGACTATTGAGTCCCCAATTACTAATGTTCTACTCCTTTCCCCCCTTCCCTTCTGAGCAACAGGGACAGACTCCGTGCCAGAGGCCCGTACCCCATGGCTTACCCCTGGTAAGTCGTCCCCCCCACAAGTATCCAAAACGGTATACTTGTTACTCAGGGGAACGACCGCAGGGGGTCCCTGCACTGACTGCTTCTTCCCAGTCCCTCTTACAGTTACCCATCTATCTCCAGTCTTTGGTGTAACTACTTCCCTGAAGCTCCTATCTATGACCCCCTCTGCCTCCCGAATGATCCGAAGTTCATCCAGCTCAAGCTCCAGGTCCCTAACACGGTTTTTGAGGAGCTGGAGTTGGGTGCACTTCCCACAGATGAAATCAGCAGGGACACTGACGGCATCCCTCACCTCAAACCTCAAACATTCTGCAGGAATTATAAAGTTGGAGAGGGGGTGGAGGAGGTGGGACAGAATATTTGTATTTGTATTTGTTTGTTTATTGTCACGTGTACCGAGGTAGAGTGAAAAGTATTTTTCTGCGAGCAGCTCAAACAGATAATTTCGTACATGAAAATAAAATAAAGTAAAAAGAAAATACATAATAGGGCAACACAAGGTCCACAATGTAAATACGTAGAAACCGGCATCAGGTGAAGCAAACAGGGGTGACATGTCAATGAGGTCAGTCCATAAGAGGGTTGTTTAGGATTCTGGTAACAGCGGGGAAGAAGCTGTTTTTGAGTCTGTTCGTGCGTGCTCTCAGACTTTTGTATCTCCTGCCCGATGGAAGAAGTTGGAAGAGTGAGTAAGCTGGGTGGGAGGGATCTTTGATTATGCTGCCCGCTTTCCCCAGGCGACGAAAGGTGTAAATAGATCAGAGATCGGTCAGAGCAGAGGAGAAATTGACAAAGGTAAGACAGGGTTAATGGTGCCATTGGAAAAGGATAAGAAAGAAGAATGTGTTAATAGGAAAACATAGGTCAGTGCTCAGTGGGAGCAAAACTGAACTAAAGTGGTCCTGTGGAGGAGGGTAGTGTTGGGAAAGCCAAGGAAACTGAAAAATAATAATTAGACGGGGTGGGGAGGTCAAGATGGAATCAAAGGTTCACAGTCTAAATTTTATGAAGGCACGGGGAGTCTATACCAGGTTATACCAAAAGAAACAAAGGTTACTTTCGAAGATTTAAGGTACACAGCTCCTGGTGATACCCAATAGGGTCTGGGGTGGCCATTCCCAAACTGACCAACCTCATATTCAATAAGCTTCTTCTGCCCCCTGAGCAGGGAAACCTGTATTCCGCAAGAAACACGGAGATTACAAACATTCCCATCCCATGGGTCCCGTGTTGGTGCAGTTTATGACAATAAAGTTTTTGAACTCAACGTTGACTCCAGAGGGCGGCAATCGGAAGATGAGGTGTTGTTTTTCCCGTTTGAATTGGGCATAACTGGAACATTGCAAGTATTAAAGAGATAAAGTGTAGTTTGGATTATTTGCTGTTGATACATTGAAGATTGTAATCACTTCAATAACTAACATTTGTATCATATAATACAGAATTGTCAGAACAAATATTTTTCTGTTTTTAACAATTGGACTTCTTGGGGAGGTGGATAAGAGATCCCTTCTTCATAAATAGCTTTTTAATAATTTTACTATATCAGCAGAGAGAAAAATCCATTCACTTGGTACTCCCCATGTTCAGTTTATTTGCCTGCACAGAAATCTTAAAATTTTATCTGGAGTCTGACCCTCAGTCTATCATTAATCCTCCTGCATAGTGCTCCCTATATCAACTCCGTAATCCATTGAAAGATTGATATTGCTTCGGCTAATTCAGTGAAATTATTTTTCTGGCTACCTGCCAAAATAAAGACAGTTTGTAATCTTTGTAAAAATTACAGAATGGACAAGTCAATTTTTATCTTTAATAAGACATAGTGGAGGAATTTGAAAGGTCAGGAATGTTGCGGCTAGTTTGTAGTCGTATAATCGTGGTCGAGGTATATCATCTACTTGGCACTTCTGACTGAAGATAGTTGAAGAACATATTTGCTTCTTATTTTCAAAGCTATGATTTTCATATTATTAAATTAATTTAACCATTACCCACACTGTAGATTCTACAGGCGATAATATTTTCAGATCAGGAACGATAGACCAATTAGAATTACCCAAAAATATCTCCATTATAATCCCAGATGTTTTTTGCTAATTTTATTGATTTTCTCCTCATATCTAAAGTCAGTAAAGTCAAAAACATTTGTTTGTTTGTTTTTTCAATTCAATTGCCACAATATTTTCCATCTTATTGGACTGGAATGGAACAACCCTAACTGGTTAATTTAGTGAGGCAGGAGAGGTTTGCTTTCCAAAAAGCTGAGCTTTAGTTACCTCCCTCTTGGAGAAAGTGGTGACTTCACTCAATAATTCCCATAACCTCTTCTATTGCTGTTTGATCTTTGTACAGTTGTTGCTGCGTTCCCTGTGACCTATGATCCCTGTGACCTGTGATCCCTGTGACCTATGATCCCTGTGTTCTATGATCCCTGTGACCTGTGTTCTCTGTGACCTGCGGCCCCTCTGATCCACTGTGCTTTCTCTCCTTTACAGAGGATGTCTTCCTGTTGCAGACCAGAGATCAGAAAAACCCGGAGGTTTATGTATTGTTCAGAACGACAAGGTAACTATAATCTTTGTGTAATTTCCCGTTCCCCTTCTGATTTCTTTGGAAAGATCAATTTGAGGCAAGACAGGCATCTCTGCTTCCTGTTACCGTGGTACAGGCTATCAACGTGGGTGCAACTTTCCTCTTTACCCGTGGTGGTAATTGTGATGGGCGGGGTGATGGAAAGGTCCGTTCCTGCCAGCGGAAAAATGGTTTGAAATGGTGTTCTCCTGACTTTGATGGAGGGTTAAAGATGGGTCGAGTTTCTGGCTGCTCGATGTCGGAAACCACACTCACATTTATTTACATCTCATGAATGTTAATTATAAAGGCCAACTCACTCAATTATTTCCCTGCAAACAAAATGCCCTGTCAATGGTTAATTAGAATGGTCTCTTTCTGACTGTACAGACGTGGCTGAACCTGCTGAGGTTCAATTCAACAATAGCGTGGGTATACATTTCTATCACCTTCCTTTAACAGCATTCCTGCAAGTTTGGGCACTTATATCAGACGCTGCGCCAGGGTTGGCATGGGAGACATTACCAGTGGGGGGGGGGGGGTATATGGGGGCAGATGAAGGGGGCTGTGTTGCAACATGGGACAAAAGGGGGGGAAATTAAGACAGGACTGTGAAGGGGAGGGGTGGTGGGGCTTCAAGGAACAGACTGGACTCCGAAAAGCCTGTCCGGGACCAAGAGTTACAGAACTATCCAAGGAAGAGTCAGAGATTGTCCTGGGTCTAAACCCACACTGTCGGGGGGGGGGGGGGATATTGAACAGTCTGACCTGGGGCTGAGGGAACACTGTCGGGGGGGGGGGGGGTATTGAACAGTCTGACCTGGGGCTGAGGGAACACTGTCGGTGGGGGGGGGGGGATATTGAACAGACTGTCCTGGGGCTGAGGTCACACTGTTGGGGGGGGGGGGGGGGGGGGGGGGGGATATTGAACCGTCTGACCTGGGGCTGAGGGAATACTGTCGGGGGGGGGGGGTATTGAACAGTCTGACCTGGGGCTGAGGGAACACTGTCGGTGGGGGGGGGGGGATATGGAACAGACTGTCCTGGGGCTGAGGTCACACTGTCGGGGGGGGGGGGGGGGATATTGAACCGTCTGACCTGGGGCTGAGGGAATACTGTCGGGGGGGGGGGGGGATATTGAACAGTCTGACCTGGGGCTGAGGGAACACTGTCGGGGGGGGGGGGGATATTGAACAGTCTGACCTGGGGCTGAGGGAACACTGTCGGGGGGGGGGGGGGGGGGGGGAATATTGAACAGTCTGACCTGGGGCTGAGGGAACACTGTCGGGGGGGGATATTGAACAGACTGTCCTGGGGCTGAGGTCACACTGCAGGGGAGGATATTGAACGGTCTGACCTGGGGCTGAGGGAACACTGTCGGGGGGGGGATATTGAACAGACTGTCCTGGGGCTGAGGTCACACTGTCGGGGGGGATATTGAACAGTCTGACCTGGGGCTGAGGTCACACAGTCGGGGGGGGATATTGAACAGACTGTCCTGGGGCTGAGGTCACACTGCAGGGGAGGATATTGAACGGTCTGACCTGGGGCTGAGATCACACAGTTGTTGTTGTAAAGGCCATTGAAGGACAAGTGACACAAGACTGCAGACCCTGGTTGTGAATCGCTGTCACGTTTGAGAGGAAAGGTCAGCCATTTGGCATTCTCCATGATGATGTTATCCTGTAAGGGGTGTGCAGATTGAGGGAAAGTCAAGAGTTGGAGCATGCAAAGCTGCCTTGCATATGGGCAAAGACCATTCCGCTGAAACTACCATGATGGCTCAGTTGTGAGTGTTCACAGACACAAGGCGGAGTGGGGAATGCAGGCTGCAGTTAACGCTGCCTTGTTGAAAATTATGATTACAATGAGGAGAAGAAGGACCCATCAGCGATTGGCAGAGGTCAGGGAAGACCATCACCCTCAGGATCAAGAGGCAGTGGGACTCCAGAAAGTCGCAGATGCTCTCAATGAGGGACCAAATCCACAAAGATGCTTGGTGTGATGCAGTTCACTTATTGAAATGAGCAAGACGGTGCCACAGACACCTTCACTTTGTCCAGGGTTGTGGCATCTCACAGTGTCCATAAGAAACCCACACCTCATGGACCTGGAGGCCATTTAGTGTCGTTTGCTCCTCACCGCCGCCCTGAACTTTCCTGTCAACCAAACTTTCCAGGATTCCACTGGGGACCTTTGCAGAATCTCCCAATCAGCGAGGCAGAAATGACAGATGCTCTTTTCAGTAAAGCTCGCCTTTACGTTCCTCATGGATGAAGCAAGCCAGGGTGCCGGAGATGTGGGATTTTCTGCAATCTCAGGTTTCACTCAAGTGCAAGGCACCATCAACTACAGACATGTGGCCTTGTGACCCCCCCCTGGCTGCAGTCCATAAGATTCATTAAAAGAAAAGGATTTCATTCTCTGAACGTCCAATTTATTTGTGACCACAGAACGTATATCCAGTATGTTTGTGCTGATACCCAGGGAGGACCCCGGACTGATAAAAGTCTCCTGTTTTGGGTCAGGTGCGCCCTTCCCGACCCAACCTTTCTGGAGCTGATGGGGTCACAGGCTGAGGGGATTTGGACGGCAGGGCACCTTTGAGGAATTGTGGTTAGATGTCTGGCTGTCACTTCCCTCATTTTGGATCACAAGGGCCTCTCCCAGACTCCTTGAGGAGTAGTGGAACTTGAAGGGAGATTAAGGTGCCCCGTCCCCCTCTCGAATAGGGACTGCTGGAATGCACCCAAAGCTAGAGCAATGGAGTGCAGGTCAGAATGCAAATCCAGTAGAAATGATCCATTCTGCTGGACCTGGGCCTCGAAGACGGCTCCTGTCCTTCCCATGGAGAGTTCAATGAACTCACCTGCTGAAGCAACAACATCAGACAGAATGTGGACAGACTCTTCAATCCCTCATTCCAGCCTGGCTATGACCATGACAACACTGCCGGATGTTCCCCTGCCTGTCACTCCATCGCCAACATTTCTCTCTGGGATGATTGCAGAGGCTCATTATCAGACGCAGACTCAGCAGGGACCTGGTCTCCAGCCATCCTCCGAATGTCCGAGTCCTCGGCTGTCACTGCCTCTGCTGCCTGTGGACAGGTGTCAGTGAGGGGATTGTGACCTATTATAGAATGTTCACCCATCGAGGTGCGTCAGTGTTGATGGAGGATGCAGGGGAATGCACTGACTGTTCTTCCTCGGATAACAGGTCTGCTTTCTCAGAGGTGGTCTGGAGGCTGGAGCTGAGGCATTTGTAGGAGGTCATCATTCGGCTATTCTCGCTGGTACCTGGATTTGGTGATTTATTGGAAAGGGGATTACTCACAGTCATTACCCACATGTGGCTGATATATATTGGATGGACCCTCACTGGCTTGTTGGGAGAGGCTGATTTCACCTTCAATGCAGGAATGATCTCTGTTCTCACTAGCCAGCTCTGCCACGTGTTCTTTAAGGGACATGTGTGCCCTCAGCTCCAGGCTCCTCCCTCTGATCATGTCCCTCTTCAGCTAATTTTTGGTGAGCTTCTCCTGTATCAAGACAGATTGCCTGTGAGCACCATGGATGAGAGAGCTGTTCAGAAGCATGCATGCCTGTTGTGTGTGTGCCGACCTTCCCCAGTAAGGATCAAGATGCTATTTGTGAAGGATGAGATGGTGAGGATAAAGTGGCTGGCAGACAATCGATGGTGTTGTCCCATCTGCTGGTTGTGTGTGACATCCCTGTGGACTGTAACTCTCAGACTGCCTGGTACCCTGATGAGAGTGTGAGCTCAGAGTGAGTGGATGCTTCACTTACCCTGGTGGAGCGGGGAGATCATTCATTCTTTTCCTGCGCTTCCCTTTCCTGTTGGCCATAGGTGCTGACCTCCCCAGTGACCTCCTTCCAGGCTGGAGTGGGCAGGTGGGAGGTCTTCCTGCTCCCATCCCTCACAAAGAGTAGCTCCGGCTTTTCCTGGATGGCCTGGAGGAGAATCCGCAGGGAAGCTTCACTGAACCGTGGAGCCGAGACTTTTGTTACTTTGGGCACCATTGAGAAGCAGAAAAAACAAACACACCTGGCCAGGTGAGTGAATATCTGAGTGGGTGCTGTTTAAATCTGGTGCCAGGATCTTCAACCCAATCAGACAACAGCAGGCCTTGCCCAGCTCCCCACAATTCAATGAGCCTCTCGCTGACACATCAGCAATGAGCTGAGAAGTAGATTGTGTGAGTTCATCCAACCCTCCGCCCAGCGTGGGCATCGCTGGGCAGATCAGCATTTATTGCTTTAGTTGCCCTTCAGAAGATGGTGGTGAGTTGCCTTCTTGAACCGTTGCAGTCCTTGAGGTCTAGGTACACCCACTGTGCTGTTAGGGAGGGAGTTCCAGGATGTTTCCCCAGTAACAGTGAAGGAACGGCGATATATTTCCAAGTCAGGGTGGTGAGTTACTCGGAGGGGAACCTCCAGGTGGTGGGGTTCCCAGGTATCTGCTGCTCTTGTCCTTCTAGATGGTAGTGGTCGTGGGTTTGGAAGGTGCTGCCTAAGGAATCTTTGCCAGTTACTGCAGTGCATCTTGTAGATGGTATACATGGCTGCCACTGTGCATCGGTGGTGGAAGGTTTGTGCAACAGGTGCCAATCAAGTGAGTTGCTTTGTCCTGGATAGTGTTGAGCTTCTGAGTGTTGGAGCTGCACTCATCCAGGCAAGTGAAGAGTATTCCATCTCACTCCTGACTTGTGTCTTGTAGATGGTGGACAGGCTTTGGGAGGGTCAGGAGTTGAGTTACTGGCAGCCGGATTCCTAGCCTCTGACCTGCCCTTGTAGCCACACTATTAACATGGCTAATACAGTTTGTGGGGGATTCAGTGTTGGTAATGCTATTGAATGTCAAGGGCTGGTGGTTAGTGATGGTCATTGCCTGGCACTTGTGTGGCGCAAATGTAACTTTCCACTTGTCAACACAAGCCTGGATATTGTCCAGGTCTTGCTGCGTTTGGACATGGACTGCTTCAGTATCTGAGGAGTTGCAAATGGTGCTGAACATTGTGCAGTCATCCGCAAACATCTCCACTTCTGATCTTACGATGGAATGGAGGTCATTGATGAAGCAGCTGAAGATGGTTGGGCCTAGGACACTACCCTGAGGAACTCCTGCAGTGATGTCCTGGAGCTGAGATGATTGACCTCCAACCACCACAACTATCTTCCTTTGTGCCAGGTACAACTCCAACCAGTGGAGAGGTTTCCCCTGATTCCCATTGACTCCAGTTTAGCTGGGGCTCCTTGATGCCAAACTCGGTCAAATGTTGCCTTAATGTCAAGGGCAGTCAATCTCGCTTCTCACCTCTGGCATTCAGATCTTTTGCCCATGTTTGAATCAAGGCTGTAATGAGATTGTGACCCTGGAGGAACCCAAACTGAGCATCTAAAAGTTTATTGGATAAGCATATGGATGATAATGGCATAGTGTAGGTTAGATGGCCTTTAGTTTTTGACTTCCCATGTCGGTGCAACATCGTGGGCCGAAGGGCCTGTACTGCGCTGTATCGTTCTATGTTCTATGTTCTATGAATGGTGATGTCCAGCACGAGGGGACATAGCTTTAAATTGAGGGGAGATAGATATAGGACAGATGTCAGAGGTAGGTTCTTTACTTAGAGAGTAGTAAGGGCGTGGAATGCCCTGCCTGCAACAGTAGTGGACTCGCCAACACTAAACGCATTCAAATGGTCATTGGATAGGCATATGGACGATAAGGGAATAGTGTCGAGGGACTTTAGAAGGGTTTCACTGGACGGTGCAACATCGTTGGCCGAAGGGCCTGTACTGCGCTGTAATGTTCTATGTTTCTATGTTTCTATCTGTGAGCAGGTTATTGCTGAGTAACTGCCGCTTGATAGCACTGATGATGACTCCTTCCATCACTTTGCTGATGATAGAGAGTAAACTGATAGGGCGGTAATTGGCTGGGCTGCATTTGTCCTGTTCTTGTGTACAGGACACCCCTGGGCAATTTTCCACATTGCTGGGTAGATGCCAGTGTTGTAGCTGTACTGGAACAGCTTGGCTAGGGGTGAGGCAAGTTCTGGAGCACAAGTCTTCAGTACTATTGCTGGGACATTATCAGGGCCCATAGCCTTTGCCGTATCCAGTGCCTTCAGCCATTTCTTGATATCACGTGGAGTGAATCATATTGGCTGAAGACTGATATCTGTGATGCTGGGGACCTCTGAGGAGACCAAGATGGATCAGCCACTCGGCACTTCTAGCTGAAGATTGTTGCGAATGCCTCAGCCTTGTCTTTTGCCCAGATGTGCTGGGCTCCTCCGTCACGGACTTTCCCGCCTGGCCCATAGTCTCCCAGATGGAAAATCTGTCCTCTTGTCTGTTTATTGTATTTTCTCTTTTTAACTTGTTTTCCTGATTCAGAAATCAGCACAAATTGAAACCAGCAGCAGTATTTGAAAAATACAATATTTCTTACTGTTAATTATTATTAATTATTAACTCAACCTGAGTTTTTGCTGTTTAGATTTGGGGCTCAGACAAACTTGGGTTCAGATCTGGACATAAAATCCTTTTACCTCCACCAATTGGTCCATTACCGTCTGATATACACAAAGTTATATTGAGCTGAATTTCACATTCAGTTAAATTTTCACAAGAGTATCACAGATTATAATATAATTGAGCAGAATTGAAACCTCAGGCAGATCCGTTTGTTGATGGATTCATTCGAGTTACTGGCATTGAAATGGAAGGCATGGAAGACACACTTCAATAGGGATTCTTTGGACCAGAATAGGGAAAATGCTTCAGAACAGTACAAATGAGTCAGGGCAGCACGGTAGCATGGTGGTTAGCATAAATGCTTCACAGCTCCAGGGTCCCAGGTTCAGTTCCCGGCTGGGTCACTGTCTGAGTGGAGTCTGCACGTCCTCCCCGTGTGTGTGTGGGTTGTCGGGTATAGGGTATAGGGTGGATACGTGGGTTTGAGTAGGGTGATCATTGCTCGGCACAACATCGAGGGCCGAAGGGCCTGTTCTGTGCTGTACTGTTCTATGTTCTATGTCTTTCTGGAGTGCAGTATAGCTTGGGCTATTTCATGATTTGAATGTCTAAAGCAAACATTTTTACCCCGCTTTGGAGTCCATGCATTCAGGTGCTGTTGCTCCAGGTAAGCTTTTGAACTAAGGTAAAATAAATAGCACGATTATTTCTAATATAAATCAAATGTGGATCCATAAAGTGTTGCCAGACTAGAATCATTGCCTGCTGAACGCCTGTCCACAAAGCAGGTCTGTGCATCGATGTGTGAATGCCTGTGCAAAGCTGTGCTGCATAATTGCTGGGTTTGTGATGGTCGCTGAGTGCCCGCCCATACCCATGAATTCTCTCTTACCGCTCAACACACTGGAAAATAAATTAGCAAAATACTGTGTTGTTCAATTGAAATTGCAGCTTCTGAGCTGTCTGGAACTGTACTGTGTCCTTTGAAACTCAAAGCATCGTGAAATAACACCCTGGAGAAAGTCTCATATCTCCTGGGGTATTGAAGAAACTGATTTGTTCTTGGAATGCCTCATGTTGCCTCCATTTCAATGTAATTTTGGCTGAATTTGTGAAAAATATCTCGCCCAAGGCTTGTGATTTTTAAGCTGTTCTGAGGGAGTTGCAGCTCATGTACAAGACAAGCCTTTTTGTCCCCAGAAATCATGTTTTTGTTTATATTTTGATGTCAGTCTTATCAGCAATGACTGTACTCACATTAGTAATCGGTCTCAGTTTTTCACTCCAGAATCAGGGTTTTTACAGAGGACATTCGGCCCATCGTGTCTGCTCCAGATGAGCATCATGGCCATTCCCCTGTCTTTTCCCCATAACCTCTGCACATTCATCAAATGCCCTCTTGATTGCCTCGATTGAATCTGCCTCCACCACAATTCCAGACCGTACATTCCAGACCCAAACCTCTCCAATCTATCCTCATAACTGAAGTTTCCCATCCCTGGAACCATTCTTGTAAACCTCTTCTGCTCTCTCTCCAATGTGTTCACATCCTTCATAAAGTGCGGTGCCCAGAACTGACCACAATATTCCAGCTGAGATCTAACTAGTATCTTGTATCAGGTCAGTGAGAACCTCCTCACTCTTGTACACTGTGCCCCTATTAATAAATCCCAGATTACTCTCTGCTTTATTAACTGCTCTCTCCACCTGTCCTGCCATCTTCAATGATCTATACACATAATAATAATAATCGCTTATTGTCACGAGTCGACTTCAATGAAGTGACTGTGAAAAGCCCCGAGTCGCCACATTCCGGCGCCTGTTCAGGGAGGCCGGTACGGGAATTGAACCCGCGCTGCTGGTCTTGTTCTACATTACAAGCCAGCTGTTTAGCCCACTGTGCTAAACCCACCCCTTTACACCCAGGTCCCTCTGCTCCTGCACACCCTAAGAATTTAACCCCTGATCTTATATTGTCTCTCCATGTCATCTGCCCCCTATCTGCCCACTCCGCCAATCTGCCTGTGTCCTTTTGAAGTTCAACACTTTCTTCTTCACATTTTACAACACTTGCAAGTTTTGTGTCATCCGCAAACTTGGAATTTCACCCTTGTACACCAAGATCTAGATCATTAATGTAGAACAGGAAAAGCAAGGGTTCTAATACTGACCCCTGGGGAACACCACGACAAACCTCCCTCCAGCCTGAAAAATATCAATTGACCATTACTCTCTGCTTCCTAAGATTCACCCATTTTGTATCCACGTTGCTGCTCTCCCTTATATTCCATCAGCTATAACCTTTTGCCCAAGTCTGTTGTGTGGAACTGTATCAAATGCTTTCCGAAAGTCCATGTACACCACATCAACATCATTACCCTCATCAACCCTCTCTGTTACCTGCTCAAATAACTTTGGCAAGTTAGTTAAACACGATTTCCCCTTTAGAAATCCATGCTGGCTCTTCCAACCAACTCTCAGTTTTCCATGTGACTGCTAATTCTATCCTGAATAATTGTGCCTGGAAGCTTCCCCATCACTGATGTTAAACTGACCGACCTGTAATTGCTGGGGCTAACCTTACAACCTTTTTGAAGAAGGGCGTAAAATTTGTAATTCTCCAGTCCTCTGACACCTCCCCTGAGTCTGGAGAAGACGGGATGATTATCGCAGGGTCCCTGCAATTTCCATTCCCACTTCCTTCAATATCCTTGAATACATCATTTTCATTTCATCTCATCCAGCCCCGGTTTCTTGTCAACTTTGAGAAGCAATAGTCTATTCAACAGTTCCTCCTTAACAATTTTGAACCCCTCTAGGGACAGAATTTCCTCATATGTCACCCTGTCCTGGGAGCATCTACCTCCTTCGTAAAGATGGATGCAAAGTATTCAGTTAATTACTCAGCCATACCCTCGGCCTCCATGTGTAAATTCCCTTTTGGTCTCTAATTGGCCCTACTCCTCCTTTGCATGTTTTACTTGCCTGTACCTTATCACTAGGTGCAGGTGATCAGTCGATGCTATGAGATGTTCTGTGCAATGATAGGTAGCAATTTAATACATGACCACACAAAGCAGATCCCGGGTGGCAAATGACAAAGTGGCAACCACCCACACCCACGCCAGCACTTTTCATTTAAACTTGATGTCGAAGTCGATCCTTGTTTTTGGAGCAATTTATTTGAAGTGGCCCAGTGGTTAGCACTGCTGCCTCACAGCACCAGGGACCGGGTTCAATTCTGACCTTGGGTGGCTGTCTGTGTGGAGTTTGCATGTTCTCTCCGGGTGCTCCAGTTTCCGCCCACAGTCGAAAGAAGTGCAGGTTAGGTGGATTGG
Organism: Scyliorhinus canicula; assembly: GCF_902713615.1. NCBI lineage: Eukaryota > Metazoa > Chordata > Chondrichthyes > Carcharhiniformes > Scyliorhinidae > Scyliorhinus > Scyliorhinus canicula. The sequence goes on from NC_052156.1 coordinate 169,107,354, forward strand.
TCATGATAAATTGCCCCTAGGTGGGATTACGAGGATAGGGTGGGATTTGGGCTGAGGTAGGGTGTTCTTTCAGAGGTTCAGTGCAGACTCGATGGGCCAAATGGCCTCCTTCTTCACTGCAGGGATTCTGTGATTCTATTAAGTCAACTTACACGCTGACATCTTTGGTAGAATGAAGAGAATAAAATAATCAAAGAGAATAAATCCACATTTGACTTGTTATCCCTTTGAATATAAAACATATTTTAGCTCCATTTTTACTGTTAACCTAACTTAAGTCTCCCACTTTAGCTAATATTATCTAATTTGTCTGTGTCCCAGTGTAGAAGGATGGCACTCAAATATGTCCCATGATCTGTCAGTCTTCAGAAAGAGGTTTGGGATTGTGTGATTGGTCCTTCGGATCTTTCCCTACATCTCTTTATCAGCTGCCGAGCCAATGGGGAAACTGAGAGAGGAATGCGGCGCAGAAACTTACTTATGAAAACAGCATAATAAGGCATTTGTAAAACCATGTGAACAATCAGGCAGCACCCAAACCAAATGTCTTAGACAGAAAAATGGAGAAATCCCTTATTCTTGAAAATCCACCTTCAGATGAATTTGAGTTTGTTGGATTTTGCTCTGAGCAAATCGGCTCTCATCTTCCTTACATCACAGCACTCAGCACATTTCAGAGTATGTCATTGGCTATAAGTACTTTACATCCCAGCGTCATGAAGGACGGACATGATATAATTGCAATTATTTAGATGTATGTTGGCATTGAAACACTAACTTTTGCATTGGCTCACTGATGACTGACTTGTCTGAATGTGTATTTTGCAGCAATGTATTCCAGGGGTTTGCGGTTTGTGTGTATCACATGTCAGCTATTCGAGAAGCGTTCAATGGACCTTTTGCACATAAAGAGGGGCCTGAATATCACTGGGCAGCTTATGAGGGCAAGGTGCCTTACCCAAGGCCAGGCTGCGTAAGTACATTTCACACAAAAGTGAATATTTAATAATGTATGAATGGTATTTATCACATAAATTCATGGCAATATCAATCAAAAGATGTTTTTGTGCTGTCAAACTCTCAACTCTAACATGGCAGGATTTGAAAACAAGGTTGATTATTTTAAAACTAAGATGTTGTTTTGCCAGGACCCAGTGTAGGTCGGTGAACACAGAGGTTTCAAGGGAATGGGACTTGGTGCAAATTAAGACATGGGCAGCAAAGGAGCTCAAGTTTACAGAGGCAGAATTTGGGAAATCAGCCAGGAGGGCTTGGGAACAGTCAAGCTGAGAAATAACAGAGATATGAATGAAAATTTCAGCAGCAAATATGATGAGACAGTGGCAACGTTGGGTGATGTTATGGAGGTGAAAATAGGTGTCTTAGTGATGGCACACGATTATCAGTTGAGAGGCTCACCTTGGGACCAAATGTGACACCAGGTTGCAAAGAGCTGGTTTGATTTTGGTCTGTTGCCAAGGAGAGAGGTAGACAGAAGGGAACCGGAGTTTTGAGTGGTGCCAAAAGCGTTGACTTCAGCCTTCCCAGTAATACATTGGAGAACATTTCTGCTGTTCCAATATTGGAAAAGCAAAGGATAGGTTCTCAAAATAACTGAGACTGGAGTCACTCCTTGTTCCCTTTTTTGATTCTCTCATGGGATCTGACCGTCACTGGCAAAGCCAGAATTTTATAAAATTGTCCACCTGTTATCGCCCCTTGAGAATGTGGCCGTGAGCCGCCTTCTTCAACCCCTGAAGTCCATGTGGTGTAGGTACACCCACAGTGCTATTAGGGAGCGAGCTCCAGGATGTTTCCCCATGTGACAGTGAAGGAATGGTGACGTATTTCCAAGTCAGGATGGTGAGTGAGTTAGAGGGGAACGTCCAGGTGGTGGGGTTCCCAGGTATCTGCTGCTCCTGTCCTACTAGATCAGGGGTGGGCAAACTTTTCCGTGCAAGGGCCACATTCAGAAATTCACAATTTTAAAGGGCCGCATAGTATATTTAGTAAAATAATTACTTCACCCGGTTATGATTCTGGGCGCCTCATATAGAACACAGAACATAGAACAGTACAGCACAGAACAGGCCCTTCGGCCCTCGATGTTGTGCCGAGCAATGATCACCCTACTCAAGTCAACGTATCCACCCTATACCAGTAAGTAACCCAACAGACCCCCCATTAACCTTAAAAAAAAATTTTTTTTTTTAAATTAAAAAAAAACATTTTTTTTTTAATGACTTGGTGGGCCGCATAAAGACCTCCGTAGTTTGCCCACCCCTGTACTAGATGGTAGTGGTCGTGGGTTTGGAGGGTGCTGTCTGTGACATGAGGAAAATACCTTAAACCAGGGACTCTTACAATCTGTGGAAAAAAACTTTTGGCAAAAAATACACAGATCATTCCTACCACCGGGATATCTATTTAAACTTTGAGTAAAACTGTTCTTGGCAAAAGTAGCTACTGCCTTGCATATCTTACAGAATGTTTCAGAGGTAATGTTGGTCATTGTAATTTTCACCCAGATTGTGTCATACACTGATGGCAAAGATGAGGAGGATGGATAGGCTGTGCCAGTAGCCATAGTAACAAGGGGGAATCTAATTGAGGTACACAAGATGATAAACGGTCTGGATAAAGTAGACATGGAGTGGATGTTTCCTCTTGTGGGACATTCTAGAATGAGTGGTCACAGTCTCAGGATAAGGGCAGCAAATTTGAAACTGTGATGAGGAGAAACTACTTCTCCCAAAGGGTTGTGAATCTGTGGAATTCGCTACCCCCAGAGTGGGGTGGATGCTGGGACAGTGAGCAAATTTAAGGGGGAGTTAAGACAGATGTTTAATTGGTGAAGGGTTGAACGGTTATGGAGAATGGGCAGGACTGTGGAGTTGAGGCCAGGATGGGATTAGACATGGTCGTATTGAATGGTGAAGCAGGTTCGAGAGGCTAAATTGTCGACTCCTGCTCCTAGTTCTGATGTTCTAAGAAAGAACTATTCTGTCTAATTCCACCTTCCAGCTCTTGGTCTGTAACCCTGTCGGTAACAGCACCTCAAGCACAAATCCGGTGTTCTTGATTAACAAGGGGACCGGGGTTATTCCACAAAGGCAGGAGGATGAGGAACATATCAGCCATGATTGAATGGCGAAGCAGATTTGATGGGCCGAATGGCTCGATTCTGCTTCTGTATCTTATGGTCTAATGGTGTAAAATCCCAAAAAATGAAAAAAATGAAAATCGCTTATTGTCACGAGTAGGCTTCAATGAAGTTACTGTGAAAAGCCCCTAGTCGCCACATTCCGGCGCCTGTCCGGGGTGGCTGGTATGGGAATCGAACCGTGCTGCTGGCCTGCTTGGTCTGCATAAAAGCCAGCGATTTAGCCCAGTGAGCTAAACCAGCCCCAAATACATAATCCTTAAATATTTATCAAAGCGCCTCAGATAAAAATCACCTCAATGCAGTTATCTCCCTGCTAAAAAACAATAGTTATTGCACATTGAAATCTTTACATCAGTTAATGTTCCCATTCTTTACCTGCACAATGTGCTGAATTAGTCAAAAACCAGAATGGGCAGTTAATCTGTGTTCACGGGTGTGTCATTAATTTTCTATTTTAACTGCTTTGGCAGGAGTTTGGGGTAATGATTAACTTTTATAGTCGATATGGGTTGTGAATTATTACACTGGAGGTTGCTCTGGTCAGCATTGCTGGTAAATCATAACCCGCTCCCACAGGAAGTGTACAGCTTTTCTGACCTGTGGAAATCTGAATGGGTGATATCTCAGTGAACTGGTGTTACCCATCAGAGTGCCTCAGAACCCCGAAGGATCATTTGAATCACAGGTTCTTTCTTTTTATAAATGTTTTTTTATTGGGTTTTTGAACAAGGTATAATTACCGTTATGTGCACAGAATAAGAAACATATATATATATACACATATTTAGAAGAGAAGGGCACACCCCAACATAAAATACAATAAAATATGAAATAGAATAACTGGTAGGGTATTGGCAGCTCGACAGCGGCAGCTCTGTACACCTGGCAAAATTATTTACACCACGTAAGTAGGCGACTGTTTGCCGGGGGGGGGTCATTGTGTAAACAATCAATAAAGAATATTTATTAAAGTAAAAGAAAATTTAAAAACACACAACAAAGACTAATTTACACCATGGCTCTTAAGTATACTAAATGCACCATTTTATCTGAAGTTACCTCTTGTTCCCAAAATATGCGCACATTCCCTGAGTTCACTGAGACACTCCTTTTCCCAACAAAATCCAATTTTAGTAACTCTATAGATCAAATCCAGTTGATAGTTTCCACACAATACCGCATAGGTCACCAAATCTGGGAAAACGTCTCTTCCTGGTTCAATGATGGTACAAAGGTCCATTTTCTATGGGACAGTCTCCGCCACCTGCTGTGATCCTAAATATGAGCTGGAATAGGCCTCCATGGCTTGGATGCTGGATGGAACTGGCCTGTCGGGATGTTAGATGGAAACTTGCCTCCCTCTTCAACAAGGGTGCCAACAGTTACATTGTTAAATCTCTTTGACATTGTATCATTGTCAATGTTCTCTGCTGATTATTCTTTTTGTCTACTATGTCCATACTGTGTACGTTCCTCGGCTGCAGAAAAATACTTTTCACTGTACTTCGGTACATGTGACAATAAATCAAATCGAAGCAAATCAAATTCCTCTCTGTGGATTCTGCTGCCTATCTCGCTCATGTTCCTTGCCTTTAGAAGTTACTATTTTTGCAGCCTCACTGATCTCTGGTAAACAATCTTTCTGATATGGCCATTCGCACCTCAATGTCTCTACATCCCTGCTAATCTTGTTTCTTGATGTTATTTTATTTTCATCTCAGATTCACTGTCAATATCATTAACTTCCCACATTCTTGACAAGTGGCAGAGAAAGCCCTTTCCTGTGGTGCCAGTTATTTTTTCTGGTGGCAGATGTTGTAACGTCAATAATGCCTTTTGGAAGCACATTGGAACCTCAAAAGAGTTCTTTCCGTAAGTCGCCATAGGCTGATTTTCCCTTAGAGGGGGAGAGCTAGCTGGTGGTGATTCAACCTGAGGATCACCACACCTCAGGCAAGGGGCAAGGTTGAGAAAGCGGGGCCTTCATGAATAACCTCAGCAGGTCGGGAATTGAACCCACATTACTGGCCTCGCTCTGCATCACGAACCAGCTGTCTGCCAACTGAGCTAAACCAGCCCCCAATACTAAACTCTCGCTCCATAATAAACAGTTGTAAAAGTGCCAATGGTTCCAATAGTCTGTTGTTTCACTGAGTTAATTATCCACTGCTTTGCCAGGGGCTGGTTTAGCACAGTGGCCGAAACAGCTGGCTTGTAATGCAGAATAAGGCAGTAGCGCGGGATCAATTCCCGTACCAGCCTCCCCAAACAGGCACCGGAATGTGGCGACTAGGGGCTTTTCACAGTGACTTAATTGAAGCCTACTTGAGATAGTAAGCAATTATTATTATTATTATTATTAAAGATTAACAGTAACTAACTCTAATCCTCCTTAATTCTTTAAGACTAAATTAATAAAGAGAGGTCATTCACCTCCTTCTTCCCATCTCAGCTCCTGCATTATGTCCAACATTAACACCAACCACAATAACAGAAACATCAAGTCCATATTTGGTCAGCTTTTCATTACATTGGATGGGATCATTATTTTCTCAATGTTAGCAGTACCACTGACAGGCACACAATTAAACGGTTCAATCTGTCAGTTCTGGTTGGCATTGAGCTTGAGAACCAGGGCTGAAGCACAAAGATCACTATTCTGGATGAGTAAGAGTCTCCACATATCCTAATGAGAACCACCCAAAGCTGAAACTACCACATACATTATCGGAGCAGATTTATTACCATTGGGAGATTTAACACATGCCAGTTCTCCGGAATACTGCCGCAATTGTTTCTCTCCAGTCAAAGTACTATTTAACAGGTTTGGTTTTAGTATTTAACGAGACGATACTTTATATGGAAAGCAAATTCTCCTAAAAAAAATTAATTTGTCTTTTGGGCGGCACGGTAGCACTGTAGTTAGCACTGTTGCTTCACAGCGCCAGGGTCCCAGGTTTGATTCCTGGCTTGGGTCACTCTAACTGCTCGCATGGTTTAGATATACTACCTCGCCAAACAGGAGAGGGAAATCTGGGAACATTTGCTTTGTATGGAGCTCAACAATCCATCTACTTGGTATCTGTACAGTGAACCCAACAATCTCCCACAATGAGCTGAACCCTACGGTTCAATTCCAAGCTCATCACAACAGCATAAAGTGTATGATTCCGAAGTAGCAGCATTGATTAATGGGTCCATTTTAAAAGCAACAGTATATTCAGTATAATGGCATTCTGTGGTGTGGTTTGATTGCTACACTACAATGCCAAACTTGTTTTGCTTTTGAAGTGGTTTGTTAAATCTTGCACACCAATTTGATTCTTCATCTGAATGTTGCTGTTGGAAGTGATTTGTGCTAAATAACAAAAAGATTAATATTGTTTTGATTTCATGAGATTCTCTGGTGCAAAACGGCTGGAATTAAAATCCACATAGCAAGATGGATTTGTCATTTCCAACTCGACACAATAACTGTAAACTGTTGTATTCTGTGTTGCAGTGTGCCAGTCAGATTAATGCACCTCCTGGAATTAAATATCGCTCTACAAAGGATTATCCAGATGATGTCCTTCGTTTTGTCCGCAGTCATCCTGTTATGTATCAATCAGTCCACCCTGTACACAACAAGCCTGTGTTGTTGAGGACAGACGGGAAACACAACTTAAAGCAGATTGTAGTTGACCGTGTTGACGCTGAAGATGGTGAATATGACGTCTTGTTCATTGGCACAGGTAAAACAGAACTTGCTAGAAAATGCTGTAGACATTGTGATGAAATATGGAGGAAGATTGGGGAAAAGCTAATTTTTCTAAATTGAGCCCAAATGCAGCCTAATTTTTCGTTCATTGGAAGTGGGCGTCACTGGCTGGGCCAGTCTTTAATGCCCATCCCTTGAACTGAGTGACTTTCTCGGCCACTTCAGGGGCATTTAAGAGTCGACCATTTTTGCTGTGATTTCTCAGTTACATGAAGGCCAGTCCAGGTAAGGATGGAAGATTTCCTTCCCTAAAGGGCATTCGTTACACATTTTATGACTATCATTTTATAGTCATCATTCGACTTTTAATTACAGATTTCTATTCAATTCAGATTTCTGCATTACCCTGTGTCCCAGGATTACTAATCCAGTGATAATACCACTTCACCACTGCCTCCGCAGTGTGCAATGAAAATGTTGCTATGACAACATCGAAATGCATCTCCAATGGCTGAAATCACGATCTTGTAATCATGAATTGCCATCAAAGGACATGATATCCTCTTTGACTCAGTTTCTCTGTGATTATTTTTTAAAAAATAAATTTAGATTACCCAATTATTTTTTTCCAATTAAGGGGCAATTTAGCGTGGCCAATCCACCTACTCTGCACATCTTTGGGTTTGTGGGGGTGAAACCCACGCAGACACGGGGAGAATGTGCAAACTCCACATAGACAGTGACCCAGAGCCGGGATCGAACCTGGGACCTCAGCGCCGTGAGGCGGTTGTGCTAACCACTTGGCCACCGTGCTGCCCCGTTTCTCTGTGATTATAAAATGATGGAAGATTCAGGCCAATTGTACAAAACAAAATTTGCCATTTTATTTATTCAAAATTTCAATTGAACATTTTTGCGAAGTGCCTATTGTTACTGAGACCCGGGATTGTTACTCAGAGCCAGGATTGTTACTGAGACCTGAAATTTTTACTGAGACCCAAGATTGTCACTGAACATAGAACATAGAACATGGCAGCGCAGTACAGGCCCTTCGGCCCTCGATGTTGCGCCGACCTGTGAAACCCTTCTAAAGTCCCTCTACACTATTCCCTTATCATCCATATGTTTATCCAATGACCATTTGAATGCGTTTAGTGTTGATGAGTCCACTACTGTTGCAGGCAGGGCATTTCACGCCCTTACTCTCTGAGTAAAGAACCTACCTCTGACATCTGTCCTATATCTATCGCCCCTCAATTTAAAGTTATGTCCCCTCGTGCTAGACATCATCATCCAAGGAAAAAGGCTCTCACTGTCCACCCTATCTAATCCTCTGATCATTGTGTATGCCTCAATTAAGTCACCTCTTAACCTTCTTCTCTCTTACGAAAACAGCCTCAAGTCCCTTCAGCCTTTCCTCATAAGATCTTCCCTCCATACCAGGCAATATCCTGGTAAATCTCCTCTGCACCCTTTCCAATGCTTCCACATCCTTCCGATAATGCGGCGACCAGAACTGCACACAATACTCCAAATGCGGCCGCACCAGAGTTTTGTTCAGCTGCAACATGACCTCATGGCTCCGAAACTCAATTCCTCTACCAATAAAAGCTAACACACCGTACGTCTTCTTAACAACCCTCTCAACCTGGGTGGCAACTTTCAGGGATCTATGTACATGGACACCAAGATCTCTCTGCTCATGCACACTACAAAGAATCTTACCATTAGCCCAGGAGTCTGTATTCCTGTTATTCCTTCCAAAATGAATCACCTCACACTTTTTTGAGTCCGAGATTGTTACTGAGACCCGGGATTGTTACTGAGACCCGGGATTGTTACTGAGACCCGGGATTGTGACTGAGACCCGGGATTGTTACTGAGACCCGGGTTTGTTACTGAGACCCGGGATTGTTACTGAGACCCGGGATTGTTACTGAGACCAGGGATTATTACTGAGACCTGGGATTGTTACTGAGACCCGAGATTATTACTGAGACCCGAGATTGTGACTGAGACCCGGGATTGTTACTGAGACCCGGGATTGTTACTGAGACCCGGGATTGTTACTGAGACCCGGGATTGTGACTGAGACCCGGGATTGTTACTGAGACCCGGGATTGTTACTGAGACCTGGGGGAGTTACTGAGACCCGAGATTGTTACTGAGACCCGAGAGTGTTACTGAGACCCGGGATTGTTACTGAGACCCGGGATTGTTACTGAGACCCGGGATTGTTACTGAGACCCGAGATTATTACTGAGACCCGAGATTGTGACTGAGACCCGGGATTGTTACTGAGACCCGGGATTGTGACTGAGACCCGGGATTGTTACTGAGACCCGGGTTTGTTACTGAGACCCGGGATTGTTACTGAGACCCGGGATTGTTACTGAGACCAGGGATTATTACTGAGACCTGGGATTCTTACTGAGACCCGAGATTATTTCTGAGACCCGAGATTGTGACTGAGACCCGGGATTGTTACTGAGACCCGGGATTGTTACTGAGACCCGGGATTGTTACTGAGACCCGGGATTGTTACTGAGACCCGGGATTGTGACTGAGACCCGGGATTGTTACTGAGACCCGGGATTGTTACTGAGACCTGGGGGAGTTACTGAGACCCGAGATTGTTTCTGAAACCCGAGAGTGTTACTGAGACCCGGGATTGTTACTGAGACCCGGGATTGTTACTGAGACCCGGGATTGTTACTGAGACCTGGGGGAGTTACTGAGACCCGAGATTGTTACTGAGACCCGGGATTGTTACTGAGACCCGGGATTGTTACTGAGACCCAGGATTGTTACTGAGACCCGGGATTGTTACTGAGGCCCAGGATTGTTACTGAGACCTGTGATTGTTACTGATACCCGGGATTGTTACTGAGACCCGGGATTGTTACTGAGACCTGGGGGAGTTACTGAGACCCGAGATTGTTACTGAGACCCGGGATTGTTACTGAGACCCGGGATTGTTACTGAGACCCGGGATTGTTACTGAGACCCAGGATTGTTACTGAGACCTGTGATTGTTACTGAGACCCGGGATTGTGACTGAGACCCGGGATTGTTACTGAGACCCGGGATTGTTACTGAGACCCGGGATTGTTACTGAGACCCGGGATTGTTACTGAGACCCGGGATTGTTACTGAGACCCGGGATTGTTACTGAGACCCAGGATTGTTACTGAGACCCGGGATTGTTACTGAGACCCGAGATTATCACTGAGACCCGAGATTGTGACTGAGACCCGGGATTGTTACTGAGACCCGGGATTGTGACTGAGACCCGGGATTGTTACTGAGACCCGGGATTGTTACTGAGACCCGGGATTGTTACTGAGACCTGGGGGAGTTACTGAGACCCGTGATTGTTACTGAGACCCGAGAGTGTTACTGAGACCCGGGATTGTGACTGAGGCTCGGGATTGTTACTGAGACCCGGGATTGTTACTGAGACCCGGGATTGTTACTGAGACCCAGGATTGTTACTGAGACCCGGGATTGTTACTGAGACCCGAGATTATCACTGAGACCCGAGATTGTGACTGAGACCCGGGATTGTTACTGAGACCCGGGATTGTGACTGAGACCCGGGATTGTTACTGAGACCCGGGATTGTTACTGAGACCCGGGATTGTTACTGAGACCTGGGGGAGTTACTGAGACCCGTGATTGTTACTGAGACCCGAGAGTGTTACTGAGACCCGGGATTGTGACTGAGGCCCGGGATTGTTACTGAGACCCGGGATTGTTACTGAGGCCCGGGATTGTTACTGAGACCCGGGATTGTTACTGAGACCTGGGATCGTTACTGAGACCCGAGATTATTACTGAGACCCGAGATTGTGACTGAGACCCAGGATTGTTACTGAGACCCGGGATTGTTACTGAGACCCGAGATTGTTACTGAGACCTGGGATTATTACTGAGACCCGGGATTGTTACTGAGACCCGGGATTGTTACTGAGACCCGGGATTGTTACTGAGACCTGGGGGAGTTACGGAGACCCGAGTTTGTTACTGAGACCCGGGATTGTTACTGAGACCCGGGATTGTTACTGAGACCCGGGATTGTTACTGAGACCTGGGGGAGTTACTGAGACCCGAGATTGTTACTGAGACCCGGGATTGTTACTGAGACCCGGGATTGTTACTGAGACCCAGGATTGTTACTGAGACCCGGGATTGTTACTGAGGCCCAGGATTGTTACTGAGACCTGTGATTGTTACTGATACCCGGGATTGTTACTGAGACCCGGGATTGTTACTGAGACCTGGGGGAGTTACTGAGACCCGAGATTGTTACTGAGACCCGGGATTGTTACTGAGACCCGGGATTGTTACTGAGACCCGGGATTCTTACTGAGACCCAGGATTGTTACTGAGACCTGTGATTGTTACTGAGACCCGGGATTGTGACTGAGACCCGGGATTGTTACTGAGACCCGGGATTGTGACTGAGACCCGGGATTGTTACTGAGACCCGGGATTGTTACTGAGACCCGGGATTGTTACTGAGACCCGGGATTGTTACTGAGACCTGGGGGAGTTACTGAGACCCGTGATTGTTACTGAGACCCGAGAGTGTTACTGAGACCCGGGATTGTGACTGAGACCCGGGATTGTTACTGAGACCCGGGATTGTTACTGAGGCCCGGGATTGTTACTGAGACCCGGGATTGTTACTGAGACCTGGGATCGTTACTGAGACCCGAGATTATTACTGAGACCCGAGATTGTGACTGAGACCCGGGATTGTTACTGAGACCCGGGATTGTTACTGAGACCCGGGATTGTTACTGAGACCCGGGATTGTTACTGAGACCCGGGATTGTTACTGAGACCTGGGATTATTACTGAGACCCGGGATTGTTACTGAGACCCGGGATTGTTACTGAAACCCGGGATTGTTACTGAGACAAGGAATTGTTACTGAGACCCGGGATTGTTACTTTGACCTGAGATACATTTCCAAGCAATCAATGAATGAACATGATTGGAAATCAGCTGATGTGAAGTTTGTTGGCTGGAGGGTGGGGATAGAATCCAAGAGGAGATCAGGGTAATGGTGAAGTCCTACTCCTGGCACCAGCAAACATACACATTATAAAGAAATTAGTGTCAGATTTATGAGCAGCTTGTGACAGTTTCGGAAGGATTGTTGATTGGGCCAGTATGAGATGGAGCATTGGCAGGTGCAAAGTGACCTCACACCTGGAGCAGACCTGTTCCAAAAGATGGCAGCAAGGAAAGGAGAGCCTGAGCAGAAAGTGACTCCGTGACACTGAGTGAATGCTTCCGGAATGTTTTAAAGCTGTTCATTTTACTGGAGAACACTGGACATTGCCTGACAGTGAATTGTTTTTAAGCATCTTTATAAAATGTTTAATGGAAGCCTTTCTCCTTTGCGCAGATGCAGGACTAGTGTTAAAAATTATCATAATTTACAACCAGGAAAGTGAAACGATGGAGGAAGTAGTGTTGGAGGAGCTGCAAGTATTTAAGGTGAGAATGATTGGAGTCTCTGCTGAAGCTGTGTCTCTCCTGGAATAATATTCTGCATCGAGTAACTGGAGCATTTGTTTCAATTTCAGGTGCCAACGCCAATTATCACCATGGAGTTTTCAGTTAAACGGGTAAGAGATACGCAAATGGAATGGATGGAAAGATGAAATAAACTGAATGAGCAATAATAATAGATCATTCAGCAAATTCAGTCTCTAGGTTCTGGTGTCGATTTGCAGGTGGAGATTGCCCACAATGTGCACACACAGGACAGTACAAATAATGACATTAGCCAATCAGGTGGGCTGTTTCAAATATAGAAAAAGGTTATTGAGATTGTGTGGGCGGACAAAGGGCGCATTTACAATACACCCCAGCAGCTGCAAGAATAAGCAACCACCATGGCAACCAATAAACTCTCACCTTGAATAAGGTGAACAGAGGTGAGTGGAGTGGTTCCTCCTCTGAATTCAGGCTTGTTTTTGCCAGAGCTGAAATCCACTCCCACTGAGCTGAGGCAGACAGTGCAGCCTGTTATCCAGCAGCTGTGAGACTCAGACTGGCAGAAACTAAGCAGCTTCTCACACAAAATGTCAAATCATTATTCCATTTCGCTGATGCAGCTATTGCATTTTTTTCTAACTTCTGTATATTTTGCATTTTTAGAATTTACAATTTATTTTGCCTCATTTTTGAGTCAGTTCATCTCCATGTCTGTACTTATTGTAGATGAAATGAAATGAAATGAAAATCGCTTATTGTCACGAGTAGGCTTCAATTTCAATTAAGTTACTGTGAAAAGCCCCTAGTCGCCACATTCCGGCGCCTGTCCGGGGAGGCTGGTACGGGAATCGAACCGTGCTGCTGGCCTGCTTGGTCTGCTTTCAAAGCCAGCGATTTAGCCCAGTGAGCTAAACCAGCACTGTCTGTGCGTCTGTACTTGTAGACGGCACTGTCTCTGCATCTGTACTTGTTGTAGACGGCACTGTCTGTGCGTCTGTACTTGTTGTAGACGGCACTGTCTGTGCGTCTGTACTTGTTGACAGCACTGTCTGTGCGTCTGTACTTGTTGACGGCATTGTCTGTGTGTCTGTACTTGTAGACGGCACTGTCTGTGCGTCTGTACTTGTTGACGGCATTGTCTGTGTGTCTGTACTTGCAGACGGCACTGTCTCTGCGTCTGTACTTGTTGTAGACGGCACTGTCTGTGTGTCTGCATTTGTTGACGGCACTGTCTATGTGTCTGTACTTGTAGACGGCACTGTCTGTGCGTCTGTACTTGTTGTAGACGGCACTGTCTCTGCGTCTGTACTTGTTGACGGCACTGTCTGTGTGTCTGTACTTGTTGACGGCACTGTCTGTGCGTCTATACTTGTTGTAGACAGCACTGTCTTTGCGTCTGCACTTGTTGTAGACGGTACTGTCTGTGTGTCTGTACTTGTAGATGGCACTGTCTCTGCGTCTGTACTTGTTGTAGACGGCACTGTCTGTGTGTCTGCATTTGTTGACGGCACTGTCTATGTGTCTGTACTTGTAGACGGCACTGTCTGTGTGTCTGTACTTGTTGTAGATGGCACTGTCTCTGCGTCTGTACTTGTAGACGGCACTGTCAGTCCGTCTATACTTGTTGTAGATGGTACTGTCTGTGTGTCTGTACTTGTTGACGGCACTGTCTGTGTGTCTGTACTTGTAGACGGCACTGTCTGTGCATCTATACTTGTTGTAGGCGGCACTGTCTGTGTGTCTGTACTTGTTGTAGACGGTACCATCTGTACGTCTATACTTGTTGTGGACTGTAATGAACTCCAATTGGCTTTATTGGTTGGCCAATTGGAATATGAGCTCACTCAATGATAGCTCATTGAGGGGGCCCATATAATCACCTGTGTAGGCTTTGTGAGCCAGTCTTAAGTTGACTGGACTGCTAGCAGCACTGTTTGTAGCTGCTCCTGTAATATCGTTATTGTAAATAAATATTGGTGTGGTGACAGAACTCCTGCCTCCCGTGGATTACTACAGTGGCGACGAGGTAAACTACGAATTTTGCGGAGACCAGCTGCCGCACTCGGAGGGTAAGCCTTGCCATTTTAAAAATGCTGTTTTTTGGGAGGTTAGAGGCATTCGACCCGGCTATTGAGGACTGGTCCCAGTATGTGGAGAGAATGTGTTACTTCTTCCAGGCAAATGATATACTGACGGACGAAAGGAGACGGCTTATCCTGCTGTCGGTGTGCGGACCCTCAGCTTTCGCCATTATACGTAGTCTGACTTATCCCGATGCGCCGGACACAAATAATTTCCAAGAAGTAACGGAATTGGTGAAAGAGCACTACGACCCAAAACCACCCCTCATTTGGCGTAGGTACAGATTCTACACAGCGAAGCGGGAAAACAGGGAGTCAGTCACAAATTTCTTGACCCGCCTGAGAAGGCTGGCGGAAAAATGTGAGTTCGGCCCGACGCCAAATGAAATGCTTCGGGACCGGTTAGTGTGTGGTATAAACAACCTCACAATACAGAAACGCCTGTTGGCGGAAACGGAGCTAGACTGCAGGCAGGCGTTACAGCTCGCACTGTCCCTAGAAAAGGCAGCAAGTGGGGCGCAGGAACTACAGGGCACGCCAATGGAGGTAGATACCTGTGAGAGGGACTACCACAATGGGTCCTGCTACCAGATAGCCGCTCTCAGGAAAAACCTGAGGAATAGAGGGAAAAAGGAAAACCCCAGAACTGCCCCCAAGTCTGCCAGGACTAACTGGAGACAGAGGGAAGTACCGGCTGAGGCTCCCCCAACAGAGAAGGACCGTTTCTGGCACCAGACAGAGTGCGGTAACAACGACAGAAACCCTAGAAGGAGGTGGCAAAAGAGGAATAGCAGGCGGGGACGCAGGGAAGTACACAACCTAGACGCCCCATCCTCCTCCGAAGGGGAACAATTATATAATATTACAACGAAGAAAGCAGAACCCATTAGGATTGCCCCACGGGTGAACGGGCGGCCGACAATAATGGAAAATTTATTGAAAATAGGGCGTCCATCCTAGAACCCCTCCACCAGCTACTAAAAAAGGGGCAAGAATGGAAATGGTCCACCCGCCAAAACCGAGCATTTAGGGACATTAAGGAACAGCTGTCATCCGAAAATGTCCTAGAGCATTATGACCCAAGGAAGGAGTTGGTAGTCACTTGTGATGCATCCCCCTATGGGGTAGGAGTCGTCTTAGCCCATAGAGGAAGGAATGGGGAAGAACGGCCAATAGCCTATGCTTCGAGGACCTTGGCGATGGCTGAGAGGAAGTACGCCCAAATCGAGAAGGAAGGACTGGCGGTGATATTCGCAGTAAAAGAATTTCACCAGTATCTGTACGGGCGGAAATTCACCATAGTGACGGACCATAAGCCGTTATTAGGGTTATTAAAAGAAGACAAGTCAATACCCCCGATTGCATCAGCTAGAATCCAACGCTGGGCGTTGCTACTGGCGGCGTATAGATACGTTCTGGAGCACAGACCGGGAACGCGAGTAGCACATGCAGATGCTTTGAGCAGACGTCCCCTCCCGGACACTCCGCCTCAAATACCAAAAGTAGAGGAGACAGTAATGACTCTAAATTTTTTGGACACCCTACCGGTAGACGCACAACATATTCAGTTGTGAACGCAAAAAGACCCAGTTTTAGCCAAGGTGAAGCATTTACTGCTAACAGGGGAACTGGAAAGACCAGTGGAGCCCCAGATGCACCCATACTGGAGCAGAAGGGACCAAATAACCGTAGAAGACGGTATCCTATTATGGGGAGCCCGGGTAATCGTCCCAGCTCAGGGCCGTCAGGCAATCTTAACTGAGTTACATCACGGACACCCAGGGGTGTCTAAAATGAAGATGCTAGCTCGAAGCTACGTTTGGTGGCCAGGTTTGGACACAGACATAGCAGCCTTGGTATGTCGGTGCCAGGAGTGCCAACAGGGGCAAAGAGTGCCACCAGCGGCGCCATTGCACCCGTGAGAATGGCCAGGCAGACCCTGGACCCGCCTGCATATTGACCACGCCGGCCCTTTCATGGGCTCAATGTTTTTAGTGATAGTGGATGCCCACTCCAAATGGTTGGACGTCCATCGGGTAAACACGGCAAGCACAGCATCGACAATTGAAAAGCTCAGGGCCTCGTTTGCAACACATGGACTTCCGGAGGTATTGGTGTCGGACAATGGAACGACATTCACAAGTGGGGAATTTGGAAAATCCCTGAAGGAAAACGGAGTCCGTCACATCAAAACGGCCCCTTATCATCCAGCGACCAACGGCCTGGCAGAGAGAGCGGTCCAGACACTTAAAGCGGGACTCAAGAAGCAGCCAGCAGCATCAATAGACACAAAGCTCTCCCGCTGGCTGTTTGATTACAGGACCACACCGCATTCCACAACGGGCATACCTCCAGCTGAACTCTTAATGGGAAGGCGGCTGCGAACGAGGCTGAGTCTCCTTTTCCCAAATTTAACGGGGAAAGTGGAGAAACAACAGGAGGCCCAACGCAGGGGGCATGATAATAGTCGGCAGCAGAGACATTTCCAGGTGGGGGCACCGGTTTGGGTCAAGAATTATGGGAATGGACCAACGTGGGTCAAAGGCACGGTAGAGTCCCAAACAGGGCTCATATCCTATGAGGTTTCAATAGGAGGTAAGGTGCTGAAGAAACACCTAGACCAAATAAAGGCAGCGGAACCACACCTGGAGGCAGGCGAAGCAGGACCGCCTCAAGCTGGGATAGCCCAGACGGAAAGGATACCCACACCCCAGCCCCGAGCAATTTCTCCAGACCCCGTCATCCAGTCATCAGAGTCGGAGATGGACACACTCGACGAGGCCGCCTCGACACCTCTCCCCGAGGAGGAGGAAGAACAACTTCCAAGGAGGTCGTCAAGGAAAAGACGGGCACCTATAAGGTATACCCCGTCCACTTCGGAGAACGACCCGGCGGACGACACAGAGGTGACAGACCCAGACATGAGGAGCAGGAAGAAGCTCAGAGGAATGCCAGCTGGCAGGAATTCCTCGGACCTTGGGGGGGAGGGGAGTAATGAACTCCAATTGGCTTTATTGGTTGGCCAATTGGAGTATGAGCTCACTCAATGATAGCTCATTGAGGGGGCCCATATAAGCACCTGTGTGGGCTTTGTGAGCCAGTCTAAAGTTGACTGGAATGCTAGCAGCACTGTTTGGAGCTGCTCCTGTAATATCGTTATTGTAAATAAATATTGGTGTGGTGACGGAACTCCTGACTCCCGTGGATTACTACATAGACGGTACTGTCTGTGTGTCTGTACTTGTTGTAGACGGCACTGTCTGTGTGTCTGCACTTGTTGTAGACGGTACTGACTGTGCGTCTGCACTTGTTGTAGACGGTACTGACTGTGCGTCTGTACTTGTTGTAGACGGTACTGTCTGTGGGGGGGTTTAAACTAATTCAGCAGGGGCATGGGAACCTGGATTGTAGTTTTAGGGTACGGGAGATTGAGAGTATAGAGGTCAGGAGCACAGATTTGACTTCGCAGGAGGGCGCCAGTGTTCAGGTAGGTGGTTTGAAGTGTGTCTATTTCAATGCCAGGAGTATACGAAATAAGGTAGGGGAACTGGCAGCATGGGTTGGTACCTGGGACTTCGATGTTGTGGCCATTTCAGAGACATGGATAGAGCAGGGACAGGAATGGTTGTTGCAGGTTCCGGGGTTTAGGTGTTTTAGTAAGCTCAGAGAAGGGGGCAAAAGAGGGGGAGGTGTGGCGCTGCTAGTCAAGGACAGTATTATGGTGGCGGAAAGGATGCTAGATGGGGACTCTTCTTCCGAGGTAGTATGGGCTGAGGTTAGAAACAGGAAAGGAGAGGTCACCCTGTTGGGAGTTTTCTATAGGCCACCTAATAGTTCTAGGGATGTAGAGGAAAGGATGGCGAAGATGATTCTGGAAAAGAGCGAAAGTAACAGGGTAGTTGTTATGGGAGACTTTAACTTTCCAAATATTGACTGGAAAAGATATAGTTCGAGTACATTAGATGGGTCATTCTTTGTACAATGTGTGCAGGAGGGTTTCCTGACACAATATGTTGACAGGCCAACAAGAGGCGAGGCCACATTGGATTTGGTTTTGGGTAATGAACCAGGCCAGGTGTTAGATCTGGAGGTAGGTGAGCACTTTGGAAACAGTGACCACAATTCGGTGACCTTTACGTTAATGATGGAAAGGGATAAGTATACCCCGCAGGGCAAGAGTTATAGCTGGGGGAAGGGCAATTATGATGCCATTAGACATGACTTAGGATGTGTTGGTTGGAGAAGTAGGCTGCAAGGGTTGGGCACACTGGATATGTGGAGCTTGTTCAAGGAACAGCTATTGCATGTTCTTGATAAGTACGTACCAGTCAGGCAGGGAGGAAGGGGTCGAGCGAGGAAACCGTGGTTTACCAAAGAAGTGGAATCTCTTGTTAAGAGGAAGAAGGAGGCCTATGTGAAGATGAGGCGTGAAGTTTCAGTTGGGGCGCTTGATATTTACAAGGAAGCGAGGGAGGATCTAAAGAGAGAGCTGAGACGAGCAAGGAGGGGACATGAGAAGTCTTTGGCAGGTAGGATCAAGGAAAACCCAAAAGCTTTCTATAGGTATGTCAGGAATAAAAGAATGACTAGGGTAAGAGTAGGGCCAGTCAAGGACAGTGGTGGGAAGTTGTGTGTGGAGGCTGAGGAGATAAGCGAGATACTAAATGAATACTTTTCGTCAGTATTCACTCAAGAAAAAGATAATATTGTGGAGGAGAATGCTGAGACCCAGGCTATTAGAATAGATGGCATTGAGGTGCGTAGGGAAGAAGTGTTGGCAATTCTGGACAAGGTGAAAATAGATAAGTCCCCGGGGCCGGATGGGATTTATCCTAGGATTCTCTGGGAAGCCAGGGAAGAGATTGCTGAGCCTTTGGCTTTGATTTTTAGGTCATCATTGGCTACAGGAATAGTGCCAGAGGACTGGAGGATAGCAAATGTGGTTCCTTTGTTCAAGAAGGGGAGTAGAGATAACCCCGGTAACTATAGGCCGGTGAGCCTAACGTCTGTGGTGGGTAAAGTCTTGGAGAGGATTATAAAAGATACGATTTATAATCATCTAGATAGGAATAATATGATTAGGGACAGTCAGCATGGTTTTGTGAAGGGTAGGTCATGCCTCACAAACCTTATCGAGTTCTTTGAGAAGGTGACTGAACAGGTAGACGAGGGTAGAGCAGTTGATGTGGTGTATATGGATTTCAGTAAAGCGTTTGATAAGGTTCCCCACGGTCGTCTATTGCAGAAAATACGGAGGCTGGGGATTGAGGGTGATTTAGAGATGTGGATCAGAAATTGGCTAGTTGAAAGAAGACAGAGAGTGGTAGTTGATGGGAAATGTTCAGAATGGAGTTCAGTTACGAGTGGCGTACCACAAGGATCTGTTCTGGGGCCGTTGCTGTTTGTCATTTTTATAAATGACCTAGAGGAGGGCGCAGAAGGATGGGTGAGTAAATTTGCAGACGACACTAAAGTCGGTGGAGTTGTAGACAGTGCGGAAGGATGTTGCAGGTTACAGAGGGACATAGATAAGCTGCAGAGCTGGGCTGAGAGGTGGCAAATGGAGTTTAATGTGGAGAAGTGTGAGGTGATTCACTTTGGAAAGAATAACAGAAATGCGGAATATTTGGCTAATGGTAAAATTCTTGGTAGTGTGGATGAGCAGAGGGATCTCGGTGTCCATGTACATAGATCCCTGAAAGTTGCCACCCAGGTTGATAGGGTTGTGAAGAAGGCCTATGGTGTGTTGGCCTTTATTGGTAGAGGGATTGAGTTCCGGAGCCATGAGGTCATGTTGCAGTTGTACAAAACTCTAGTACGGCCGCATTTGGAGTATTGCGTACAGTTCTGGTCGCCTCATTATAGGAAGGACGTGGAAGCTTTGGAACGGGTGCAGAGGAGATTTACCAGGATGTTGCCTGGTATGGAGGGAAAATCTTATGAGGAAAGGCTGATGGACTTGAGGTTGTTTTCGTTAGAGAGAAGAAGGTTAAGAGGTGACTTAATAGAGGCATACAAAATGATCAGAGGGTTAGATAGGGTGGACAGCGAGAGCCTTCTCCCGCGGATGGAGGTGGCTAGCACGAGGGGACATAGCCTTAAATTGAGGGGTAATAGATATAGGACAGAGGTCAGAGGTGGGTTTTTTACGCAAAGAGTGGTGAGGCCGTGGAATGCCCTACCTGCAACAGTAGTGAACACGCCAACATTAAGGGCATTTAAAAGTTTATTGGATAAGCATATGGATGATAAGGGCATAGTGTAGGTTAGATGGCCTTTAGTTTTTTTCCATGTCGGTGCAACATCGAGGGCCGAAGGGCCTGTACTGCGCTGTATTGTTCTATGTGTGTCTGTACTTGTTGTAGACAGTACTGTCTGTGCGTCTGTACTTGGTGTAGACGGCACTGTCTGTGTGCCTGTACTTGTTGTAGACGGCACTGTCTGTGTGTCTGTACTTGTTGTAGACGGTACTGTCTGTGTGTCTGTACTTGTTGCAGACGGCACTGTCTGTGCGTCTGTACTTGTTGTAGACGGCACCGTCTGTGTGTCTGTACTTGTTGTAGACGGTACTGTCTGTGTGTCTGTACTTGTTGTAGACGGTACTGTCTGTGTGTCTGTACTTGTTGCAGACGGCACTGTCTGTGCGTCTGTACTTGTTGTAGACGGCACTGTCTGTGTGTCTGAACGGTTGTAGACGGCGCTGTCTGTGTGTTTGTACTTGTAGATGGCACAGTCGGTCTTCTCGATGTTTTCGAACATTAATTATTTGTTAAGATTAACGGGGTGAATGGCCACAATCTGAATAACATTTCTTCTTTTATTTTAATGCAGCAAAATTTATACATTGGTTCAAAGTCCGGCATTGCCCAGGTGAAGATCCATCAGTGTGATCTGTATGGTTCAGCTTGTACTGACTGCTGCCTCGCCAGAGACCCTTACTGTGCCTGGGATGGGGTCTCCTGTACCAGCTACTATCCAACTGGGACGCCTGCAAAAAGGTAATTGGATTCTAATTGCAATGCAGGTCACTTGTAAACCGGACCATGGTGTTAATTTTAAACTTTCAAGCTGGGAATGTTTTCCACAGCGTCTGGTTTCAGTACTGTGATCACCATTAACTCGCTGCTCAGCCTTCGGGAATGATTCGGGAATGATTCGGCCGTATCAGACGTGGTGGTCATTTTTACATCAGACTGTAAATGTTTTTTATATCAGACAGAATATTATTGGTAGTTAACATGATTTTGCTCAGGATCTTTATTGTAAATCTCTTCACCAGGAAATGACGATGGGAATATTCCATCAGCAGAATTCAGCCCTGAACAATTCGAGATTTCATATTAAATCTGAGATATTGGATTTTGATCCATGTTTTGGAGATTTGTGATTCCAACCATTTATCACCAATGACATTATTTAATAAAGATGTGGGGCGGGATTCTCCGGCCACGGGGTGGGTTGGAGAATCGCCGGAGGGGGGGGGGCAGGGGTAATCACGCAACGGCGCGCCTACCCTGGCAATGGCGTCGGCACGGTTGGAGCGGCCGGGGGCCGCTCAACGCGGCCTTCCCCCGTCGATACTCCGCGCTGGACGGGCCGAATGCCCACTGAGTTTGGCCGAGTCTCGCCGGCGCCGTTCGCGTGTGGTCCTACCCGGCCGGACCTCGGCCTTCATACTGTGGGAACCATCCTGGTGTGGGGGGGGGGGGGGGGAGGGATCCGACTCCGGGAGGGCCTCCAGGTGGCCTGGCCCGCAATCGGGGCCTACTGATCGATGGGCAGGCTTATTCCAGGGGGAGCCTATGTTCCTCCACGTCGGGCCCCTGGAGGGGGTCCACCATGTTGCCCGGGAGCCGGCCCAAAGAAGGCAACCCACGCTCTTGCGCGAACTTGCGCCAGCCACAGCGCGCATGCCGTACCTGCGGCCCACATGCTGCTGGGCGTATCGGCAGCTGGAGCAGCCTGAGGCTCTCCAGCCCACATGCTGCTGGGCGTATCGGCAGCTGGAGCAGCCTGAGGCTCTCCAGCCCACATGCTGCTGGGCGTATCGGGAGCAGCCTGAGGCTCTCCAGCCCACATGCTGCTGGGCGTATCGGCAGCTGGAGCAGCCTGAGGCTCAGTGCCCACATGCTGCTGGGCGTATCGGCAGCTGGAGCAGCCTGAGGCTCTCCAGCCCACATGCTGCTGGGCGTATCGGCAGCTGGAGCAGCCTGAGGCTCAGTGCCCACATGCTGCTGGGCGTATCGGCAGCTGGAGCAGCCTGAGGCTCTCCAGCCCACATGCTGCTGGGCGTATCGGCAGCTGGAGCAGCCTGAGGCTCTCCAGCCCACATGCTGCTGGGCGTATCGGCAGCTGGAGCAGCCTGAGGCTCTCCAGCCCACATGCTGCTGGGCGTATCGGCAGCTGGAGCAGCCTGAGGCTCTCCGTGCCCACATGCTGCTGGGCGTATCGGCAGCTGGAGCAGCCTGAGGCTCTCCAGCCCACATGCTGCTGGGCGTATCGGGAGCAGCCTGAGGCTCTCCAGCCCACATGCTGCTGGGCGTATCGGCAGCTGGAGCAGCCTGAGGCTCTCAGTGCCGTGTTGGCCCCCTGTGTGGCACAGGATCACTGATCCTAGGGGCCAGTTGATGCTGTTGTAAAACACTCCGGCATTTCCGACGGCATCAACACTTAGCCCCAGGATCGGAGAATCCCGCCCGTTGTTCCCAAACTGTGGCTTGTGAACATCATTTGGGAACAGGGCCTCCTGCAGTGAGGCAGCAATGTGCAGGTCTGGGGGAGGGAGGGAGGCAATGGAGGGACTGATTGATGTGTGTGAGGGGAAGCGGGAGGCAGAGAGGGAGAGGGAGAGGGAGAGGGAGAGGGAGAGGGGGAGGGAGAGGGAGAGGGGGATGGGGAGTGGGAGGGGGATTGGGAGGGGGAGGGGAAGGGGGAAGGGAGGGGCAACAGGAGGGGGAGAGGGAATGGGAGGGAAGGGGAGGGGAGCGGGGGAGGGGTGTGGGGGAGGGGGAGTGGGGGAGGGGGGAGGGGTAGGGAATACCTGATTGTTGTTTCAGTCACATGAATTTTCCAGTGGTAAAATGAAGTCAGACAAGATAATAACTTGGGATGTACATTCCTCGAGACTGACTAAATACCTCTATATCTGTCACTGTGCATATCTGTCACTGTGCACATTCTGTGTGTGCAGTCCGTGTGTGTGCAGTCCGTGTGTGTGCAGTCCGTGTGTGTGCAGTCCGTGTGTGTGCGCAGACTGTGTGCATGTGGATGGTGTGTGCACAGTCTGTGTGTCCAGTCTGTGTGTGCGCAGACTGTATGTGCAGTCTGTGTGTGCGCAGACTGTATGTGCAGTCTGTGTGTGCGGAGACTGTATGTGCAGTCTGTGTGTGCGCAGACTGTATGTGCAGTCTGTGTGTGCGCAGACTGTATGTGCAGTCTGTGTGCATGCGGACTGTGTGTGCAGTCTGTGTGCATGCGGACAGTGTGTGCGTGGACTGTGTGCAGTCTGCGCAGAATGTTTGTGTGTGGACTGTAGTGTGCAGTCTGTGTGTGCGTGGACTGTGTGTGCAGTCTGTGTGTGTGTGGACTGTGTGCGCGTGGACTGTGTGCGTGGACTGTGTGTACAGTCTGTGTGTGCGTGGTCTGTGTGTACAGTCTGTGTGTGCGTGGACTGTGTGTACAGTCTGTGTGTGCGTGGACTGTGTGTACAGCCTGTGTATGCGTGGTCTGTGTGTACAGTCTGTGTGTGCGTGGACTGTGTGTGCGTGGACTGTGTGTGCGTGGACTGTGTGTGCGTGGACTGTGTGTGCGTGGACTGTGTGTGCGTGGACTGTGTGTGCGTGGACTGTGTGTGCGTGGACTGTGTGTGTGCGTGGACTGTGTGTGTGCGTGGACTGTGTGTGTGCGTGGACTGTGTGTGTGGGTGGACTGTGTGTGTGGGTGGACAGTCTGTGTGTGCGTGTACAGTCTGTGTGTGCGTGGACAGTCTGTGTGTGCGTGGACAGTCTGTGTGTGCGTGGACAGTCTGTGTGTGCGTGGACAGTCTGTGTGTGCGTGGACAGTCTGTGTGTGCGTGGACAGTCTGTGTGTGCGTGGACAGTCTGTGTGTGCGTGGACAGTCTGTGTGTGCGTGGACAGTCTGTGTGTGCGTGGACAGTCTGTGTGTGCGTGGACAGTCTGTGTGTGCGTGGACAGTCTGTGTGTGCGTGGACTGCGTGTGCATGGACTGTGTGTACAATTACAATCACCGTCAGTGGACACTGGGCTGGATTCTCCCAAAATGGGGCGATGTCCCCACTCCGGCACAAGCACGCAGGCGTAGCACTCCCGAGACTCCTGAAAATAATACAAGATAAATGGTTAGAATCACTTTCCTACAGGGGGCCCAGCAGGGAACGGAGTGCATCACACAGCTGAGGCTGCAGATACAGGCCCCTGGAGTCTGCGCATAAGGAAGGCAGCAGCCTCCAACGGCCGGGCTAAGAGCTATGGCGAACTCGGAAGGCGGACCGACACAATGAAACGAGGCCCCACCGAACGGCCGCGTGCCCCACGATCCGTCTGGCCCGATCTCTTCCCCCAGCCACCCATAAGGCCCCCCCGGTGCCTGATCCCCCACCAGGGCAGCCGCGGACTGAGTCCACAGCTGCCACGAGAGAGTCCCGACCGGCCAGACCATGTTAGTTCCACGGCGTCGGGAACTGGGCCAGTTGGCAGGGAAGGATCGCTGGGTGGGCCTCGAGCAATGGCCCCCCAGCCGGGAGGCTTATTCGTGAATGTGTGGATATTGGAAAGGCCCGGCGCATCGCCGGAGCAGCGCCGGCACGGTTCTGTCAGGAAATTTGCCTCCCGCACCCCCCGCCAAACGCAATTTCTCGCGCGACAGGCTGCGTAGAAACCTGCTCACTGCGGACAGATACTGCAGGAAGAGTTCAAAACTTTAAATATGCGATACAACTTAGCTGGGCAATTTTTGTGGATGAAGAGAGGATTTTGCACCAGATCTATGAAATTGGAGAGTAAACACTCCCTCACTATACTCATTGTTCAGGGTAAACACTCCCTCACTATACTCATTGTTCAGGGTAAACACTCCCTCACTATACTCATTGTTCAGGGTAAACACTCCCTCACTATACTCATTGTTCAGGGTAAACACTCCCTCACTATACTCATTGTTCAGGGTAAACACTCCCTCACTATACTCATTGTTCAGGGTAAACACTCCCTCACTATACTCATTGTTCAGGGTAAACACTCCGTCACTATACTCATTGTTCAGAGTAAACACTCCCTCACTATACTCATTGTTCAGAGTAAACACTCCCTCACTATACTCATTGTTCAGGGTAAACACTCCCTCACTATACTCATTGTTCAGGGTAAACACTCCGTCACTATACTCATTGTTCAGAGTAAACACTCCCTCACTATACTCATTGTTCAGAGTAAACACTCCCTCACTATACTCATTGTTCAGGGTAAACACTCCCTCACTATACTCATTGTTCAGGGTAAACACTCCCTCACTATACTCATTGTTCAGAGTAAACACTCCCTCACTATACTCATTGTTCAGGGTAAACACTCCCTCACTATACTCCTTGTTCAGGGTAAACACTCCCTCACTATACTCATTGTTCAGGGTAAACACTCCCTCACTATACTCATTGTTCAGAGTAAACACTCCCTCACTATACTCATTGTTCAGAGTAAACACTCCCTCACTATACTCATTGTTCAGAGTAAACACTCCCTCACTATACTCATTGTTCAGAGTAAACACTCCCTCACTATACTCATTGTTCAGAGTAAACACTCCCTCACTATACTCATTGTTCAGGGTAAACACTCCCTCACTATACTCATTGTTCAGGGTAAACACTCCCTCACTATACTCATTGTTCAGGGTAAACACTCCCTCACTATACTCATTGTTCAGGGTAAACACTCCCTCACTATACTCATTGTTCAGAGTAAACACTCCCTCACTATACTCATTGTTCAAGGTAAACACTCCCTCACTATACTCATTGTTCAGAGTAAACACTCCCTCACTATACTCATTGTTCAGGGTAAACACTCCCTCACTATACTCATTGTTCAGAGTAAACACTCCCTCACTATACTCATTGTTCAGGGTAAACACTCCCTCACTATACTCATTGTTCAGAGTAAACACTCCCTCACTATACTCATTGTTCAGGGTAAACACTCCCTCACTATACTCATTGTTCAGAGTAAACACTCCCTCACTATACTCATTGTTCAGAGTAAACACTCCCTCACTATACTCATTGTTCAGAGTAAACACTCCCTCACTATACTCATTGTTCAGGGTAAACACTCCCTCACTATACTCATTGTTCAGGGTAAACACTCCCTCACTATACTCATTGTTCAGAGTAAACACTCCCTCACTATACTCATTGTTCAGGGTAAACACTCCCTCACTATACTCATTGTTCAGGGTAAACACTCCCTCACTATACTCATTGTTCAGGGTAAACACTCCCTCACTATACTCATTGTTCAGGGTAAACACTCCCTCACTATACTCATTGTTCAGACAGTAAACACTCCCTCACTATACTCATTGTTCAGGGTAAACACTCCCTCACTATACTCATTGTTCAGGGTAAACACTCCCTCACTATACTCATTGTTCAGGGTAAACACTCCCTCACTATACTCATTGTTCAGGGTAAACACTCCCTCACTATACTCATTGTTCAGGGTAAACACTCCCTCACTATACTCATTGTTCAGAGTAAACACTCCCTCACTATACTCATTGTTCAGAGTAAACACTCCCTCACTATACTCATTGATCAGAGTAAACACTCCCTCACTATACTCATTGTTCAGGGTAAACACTCCCTCACTATACTCATTGTTCAGGGTAAACACTCCCTCACTATACTCATTGTTCAGGGTAAACACTCCCTCACTATACTCATTGTTCAGAGTAAACACTCCCTCACTATACTCATTGTTCAGGGTAAACACTCCCTCACTATACTCATTGTTCAGACAGTAAACACTCCCTCACTATACTCATTGTTCAGAGTAAACACTCCCTCACTATACTCATTGTTCAGGGTAAACACTCCCTCACTATACTCATTGTTCTGAGTAAACACTCCCTCACTATACTCATTGTTCAGAGTAAACACTCCCTCACTATACTCATTGTTCAGGGTAAACACTCCCTCACTATACTCATTGTTCTGAGTAAACACTCCCTCACTACACTCATTGTTCTGAGTAAACACTCCCTCACTATACTCATTGTTCAGGGTAAACACACCCTCACTATACTCATTGTTCAGGGTAAACACTCCCTCACTATACTCATTGTTCAGGGTAAACACTCCCTCACTATACTCATTGTTCAGGGTAAACACTCCCTCACTATACTCATTGTTCAGGGTAAACACTCCCTCACTATACTCATTGTTCAGGGTAAACACTCCCTCACTATACTCATTGTTCAGGGTAAACACTCCCTCACTATACTCATTGTTCAGAGTAAACACTCCCTCACTATACTCATTGTTCAGGGTAAACACTCCCTCACTATACTCATTGTTCAGACAGTAAACACTCCCTCACTATACTCATTGTTCAGAGTAAACACTCCCTCACTATACTCATTGTTCAGGGTAAACACTCCCTCACTATACTCATTGTTCTGAGTAAACACTCCCTCACTATACTCATTGTTCAGAGTAAACACTCCCTCACTATACTCATTGTTCAGGGTAAACACTCCCTCACTACACTCATTGTTCTGAGTAAACACTCCCTCACTACACTCATTGTTCTGAGTAAACACTCCCTCACTATACTCATTGTTCAGAGTAAACACTCCCTCACTATACTCATTGTTCAGAGTAAACACTCCCTCACTATACTCATTGTTCAGGGTAAACACTCCCTCACTATACTCATTGTTCAGGGTAAACACTCCCTCACTATACTCATTGTTCAGGGTAAACACTCCCTCACTATACTCATTGTTCAGGGTAAACACTCCCTCACTATACTCATTGTTCTGAGTAAACACTCCCTCACTATACTCATTGTTCAGGGTAAACACTCCCTCACTATACTCATTGTTCAGGGTAAACACTCCCTCACTATACTCATTGTTCAGGGTAAACACTCCCTCACTATACTCATTGTTCAGGGTAAACACTCCCTCACTATACTCATTGTTCTGAGTAAACACTCCCTCACTATACTCATTGTTCAGGGTAAACACTCCCTCACTATACTCATTGTTCAGGGTAAACACTCCCTCACTATACTCATTGTTCAGGGTAAACACTCCCTCACTATACTCATTGTTCAGGGTAAACACTCCCTCACTATACTCATTGTTCAGGGTAAACACTCCCTCACTATACTCATTGTTCTGGGTAAACACTCCCTCACTATACTCATTGTTCAGAGTAAACACTCTCTCACTATACTCATTGTTCAGGGTAAACACTCCCTCACTATACTCATTGTTCAGGGTAAACACTCCCTCACTATACTCATTGTTCAGACAGTAAACACTCCCTCACTATACTCATTGTTCAAGGTAAACACTCCCTCACTATACTCATTGTTCAGACAGTAAACACTCCCTCACTATACTCATTGTTCAGGGTAAACACTCCCTCACTATACTCATTGTTCAGGGTAAACACTCCCTCACTATACTCATTGTTCAGGGTAAACACTCCCTCACTATACTCATTGTTCAGGGTAAACACTCCCTCACTATACTCATTGTTCAGGGTAAACACTCCCTCACTATACTCATTGTTCAGAGTAAACACTCCCTCACTATACTCATTGTTCAGGGTAAACACTCCCTCACTATACTCATTGTTCAGGGTAAACACTCCCTCACTATACTCATTGTTCAGAGTAAACACTCCCTCACTATACTCATTGTTCAGGGTAAACACTCCCTCACTATACTCATTGTTCAGAGTAAACACTCCCTCACTATACTCATTGTTCAGAGTAAACACTCCCTCACTATACTCATTGTTCAGAGTAAACACTCCCTCACTATACTCATTGTTCAGAGTAAACACTCCCTCACTATACTCATTGTTCAGAGTAAACACTCCCTCACTATACTCATTGTTCAGGGTAAACACTCCCTCACTATACTCATTATTTTTTAGAAATATGAAACCAAATTCTCCATATACCAGAAATACCAGCAAACCTGTTTGTGAAAATAAATGTAATTATAATTAAACATATTATCCCGACTGTTCAATTTTGCCTTTGTGAAGTTTTAGTTATTGAGAGAAAAGTGCACAGCTTCTGAACATTGAGAAACATTTTGCAATCTTCATAAAATATAAAAAATGCACTTTGGCAATAAATAGGTTTGAGTGAACAACACATTTGAATGATGTAGTTGTTGTCTGGCTGCAGTAACAGTGGCTGATCCGAAGGTGGCAATGTTAGTCCTTTCCCTTGGTGATCTCTACCTCTGCACTGATTCCTTTTGGCGTCACCAACCGCATCTTCGGAGCTTGTCGTCGCATGCTTGGTAAAAGCAGTGAGAGAATTGATTTAGAATTGGATACACTCTCTGATTCTAAAAGAGAAGCTGCAGAAACTGTGGATGCACTATCTATAATTTTCCAAAATGCCTTCCACTCAGGAATGGTCCGAGAAGGCAGTAAATTGGGCAAATGTAAAACTGCTCTTTGAGAGATGATGGAGAGGAACCAGTGAACCACGGGCCAGTGAGCCTGATATCAGTCATCGGAAAATGCTGCAATCTTTTATCAAGGAAATGGTCACAATGCATCAGCAATGTGTGGTGCTGCAAATATTTAGTTCATGTGTTTTCGTATATAACTGTAAATAATGGGGGAGAAATAATTTCAGGCATCCTATTACTCTTAAGATATTGTAATGTAAATGTTGCCACAGTCCCAGCTGACCAGAGGCTCCCTTTGAGGGGGAGAGCTGACTGGTGGGGATTTAACCTGTGGGTCACCACACCTCAGGCGAGGGACAAGGTTGAGAAGGCGGGTCCTTCATGAATAACCTCAGCCGGTACGGGAATTGAACCCGTGATGTACACAACACGAACCAGTCACTCAGCCAATCGAGCTTACTGACCCCAAAAGGTTGGGACCATGTTGACGAATGAGTTTAACAGCCAGGAAAATAGAGCTGGGCTTGCTGAGCTAAAACTGGAGCAGTGATCTCAGCAATTCTTACAGTGATGGCAGTCTGTGTGCACGGCCTGTGTATGGTCTGTGTGTGCGGCCTGTGTATGGTCTGTGTGTGCAGTCTGTGTAGAGTCTGTGTACGCGGCGTGTGCGTGGTCTGTGTGTGCGTGGTCTGTGTGCAGTCTGTGTGCAAAGTCACTGTGTGCACGGTCTGTGTGCACGGTCACTGTGTGCACGGTCACTGTGTGCACGGTCACTGTGTGCACGGTCACTGTGTGCGCGGTCACTGTGTGCACGGTCTGTGTGCACGGTCTGTGTGAGCGGTCACTGTGTGCGCGGTCACTGTGTGCGCGGTCACTGTGTGCACGGTCTGTGTGCGCGGTCTGTGTGCGCGGTCTGTGTGCACGGTCACTGTGTGCACGGTCACTGTGTGCGCGGTCTGTGTGCACGGTCTGTGTGCGCGGTCACTGTGTGCACGGTCACTGTGTGAGCGGTCACTGTGTGCACGGTCACTGTGTGCACGGTCTGTGTGCGCGGTCACTGTGTGCGCGGTCTGTGTGTGCACGGTCACTGTGTGCAC
Source organism: Scyliorhinus canicula (assembly GCF_902713615.1). Classification (NCBI taxonomy): domain Eukaryota; kingdom Metazoa; phylum Chordata; class Chondrichthyes; order Carcharhiniformes; family Scyliorhinidae; genus Scyliorhinus; species Scyliorhinus canicula. Next base: position 169,138,594 of record NC_052156.1, read on the forward strand.
GGTCTGTGTGCACGGTCACTGTGTGCGCGGTCACTGTGTGCGCGGTCACTGTGTGCACGGCTCTCCTCTCACTGTGTGCGCGGTCACTGTGTGCACGGTCACTGTGTGCGCGGTCACTGTGTGAGCGGTCACTGTGTGCGCGGTCACTGTGTGCACGGTCTGTGTGAGCGGTCACTGTGTGCACGGTCTGTGTGCACGGTCACTGTGTGCACGGTCACTGTGTGCACGGTCACTGTGTGCACGGTCTGTGTGCGCGGTCACTGTGTGCACGGTCACTGTGTGCACGGTCTGTGTGCACGGTCTGTGTGCGCGGTCACTGTGTGCACGGTCACTGTGTGAGCGGTCACTGTGTGCACGGTCACTGTGTGCACGGTCACTGTGTGCGCGGTCTGTGTGTGCACGGTCACTGTGTGCGCGGTCACTGTGTGCACGGTCTGTGTGCACGGTCACTGTGTGCACGGTCACTGTGTGCACGGTCACTGTGTGCGCGGTCTGTGTGTGCACGGTCACTGTGTGCACGGTCACTGTGTGCACGGTCACTGTGTGCACGGTCACTGTGTGCACGGTCACTGTGTGCACGGTCACTGTGTGCGCGGTCACTGTGTGCGCGGTCACTGTGTGCACGGTCACTGTGTGCACGGTCACTGTGTGCACGGTCACTGTGTGCACGGTCACTGTGTGAGCGGTCACTGTGTGCACGGTCACTGTGTGCACGGTCACTGTGTGCGCGGTCACTGTGTGCACGGTCACTGTGTGCACGGTCACTGTGTGCGCGGTCACTGTGTGCACGGTCACTGTGTGCACGGTCACTGTGTGCGCGGTCTGTGTGTGCACGGTCTCTGTGTGCACGGTCACTGTGTGCACGGTCACTGTGTGCGCGGTCTGTGTGTGCACGGTCACTGTGTGCACGGTCACTGTGTGCACGGTCACTGTGTGCGCGGTCACTGTGTGCACGGTCACTGTGTGCGCGGTCACTGTGTGCACGGTCACTGTGTGCACGGTCACTGTGTGCACGGTCACTGTGTGAGCGGTCACTGTGTGCACGGTCTGTGTGCACGGTCTGTGTGCGCGGTCACTGTGTGCACGGTCACTGTGTGCACGGTCACTGTGTGAGCGGTCACTGTGAGCGGTCACTGTGTGCACGGTCACTGTGTGCACGGTCACTGTGTGCACGTCACTGTGTGCACGGTCACTGTTGCACGTCTGTGTGAGCGGTCACTGTGTGCCGGTCACTGGTGCACGGTCACTGTGTGCACGGTCACTGTGTGCGCGGTCACTGTGTGCACGGTCACTGTGTGCGCGGTCACTGTGTGCACGGTCACTGTGTGCACGGTCACTGTGTGCACGGTCTGTGTGCGCGGTCACTGTGTGCACGGTCACTGTGTGCACGGTCACTGTGTGCGCGGTCACTGTGTGCACGGTCACTGTGTGCACGGTCTGTGTGCGCGGTCACTGTGTGCGCGGTCACTGTGTGCACGGTCTGTGTGCGCGGTCACTGTGTGAGCGGTCACTGTGTGAGCGGTCACTGTGTGCACGGTCACTGTGTGCACGGTCTGTGTGCACGGTCACTGTGGTGCAGCGGTCACTGTGTGCACGGTCACTGTGTGGCACGGTCACTGTGTGCACGAGGTCACTGTGTGCGCGGTCACTGTGTGCACGGTCACTGTGTGCGCGGTCACTGTGTGAGCGGTCCACTGTGTGCGGTACTGTGTGCACGGTCACTGTGTGCACGGCACTGTGTGCCGTCTGTGTGCAGCGGTCACTGTGTGCAGCGGTCACTGTGTGCACGGTCACTGTGGGCACGGTTCACTGTGTGCACGTCACTGTGTGCACGGTCCTGTGTGCGACGGTCCACTGTGTGCACGGTCAATGTGTGAGCGGTCACTGTGTGCACGGTCACTGTGTGCACGGTCACTGTGTGCACGGTCACTGTGTGCGCGGTCACTGTGTGCACGGTCACTGTGTGCACGGTCTGTGTGAGCGGTCACTGTGTGCACGGTCACTGTGTGCACGGTCACTGTGTGCACGGTCACTGTGTGCACGGTCACTGTGTGCACGGTCACTGTGTGCACGGTCACTGTGTGCACGGTCACTGTGTGCACGGGTCACTGTGTGCACGGTCACTGTGTGCACGGTCTGTGTGCACGGTCTGTGTGCGGTCACTGTGTGCACGGTCACTGTGTGCACGGTCACTGTGTGCACGGTCACTGTGTGCACGGTCACTGTGTGCACGGTCACTGTGTGCAGCGGTCACTGTGTGCGCGGTCACTGTGTGCACGGTCACTTGTGTGCGCGGTCACTGTGTGCACGGGTCACTGTGTGCACG